>NW_007728242.1:181215-216712 GCF_000696425.1 Galeopterus variegatus
ATTTTGCTTTATTCTATGGCAGAAAGGTTTTGCTCTAGAATATGGATTGCCCCACCTAAGGATCGGGGGCCTGGCATTTTGTACCCCTGCTGTTCAGGTCAATTAGTCATCAGCTGCAGGCTGCCGGTAAGCAGGAAAGTGAGAAATCTCCCAGGCAAGGAGGTTCTCTTCCATCCAAGGCTATCTCTTCAGAGAAGGGGACAGCTGAGAGCCATTAACAGTCAACATGAGCTGGGAAATGGATACATGAGTCCATACAGGGAACCCAGGCAGGGCACCAAGAATACCTGCTACACACAAATTGTGGTTCCTAGAGGTGGGAGTAGAAGGCTCATTTCTTTCTAAACTCTAAACTTTTGGTTGTTCTTATGGAAAATAAGAGAACACTTTATAATGGCATCTTCAGTTTGTTAATAGGACTCTGGCCAATGTTCTTAGACTTGTTCGAGAAACAACCTGCTTCCCCCTCAATTCCACAAACACTCTACGCAAGGATCAGCTTCGCTGGTGAATTCTGCAAAATGTTTAAAGAATTAATACAATCCTTCACAAACTTTTCCAAAAAATAGAAGAGGAGGGAACATTCCCAACTGATTCTGTGAAGCCAGTTTTACCTTGACAGCAAAACCAAACAAAGACATCACAAGAAAAGAAAACTACAGACCAATATCCCTTGTGAATAAGGAGGCAAAATACCACAACAAAATACTACCACATTGAATTCAGCAACAGATTAAAATACACCACAACCAAGGGGGATTTATCCCAGGAATGGAAGTGTGGTTCAACATATGAAAATCAATAAATGTAATAAACCACATGATTAGAATAAATAACCAAACTACATGATCATCGCAATAGGCACAGAAAAAGCATTCGATAAAGTCCAATACCCTTTAAACACTTGTGTGGGCTGAATTGTGTTCACAAAAAGATATGTTCTAGTCCTAACCTTTGGTACCTGTGAATGTGACCTTATTTGGAAATAGGATCATTGCAGATGGATTTAGTTAAGATGAACTCATATAGTATGGGGTGGGCTCTTAATCCAATATGACTGGTGTCCTTATAAAAGGACAAGAGACACAGAGAGAGACCCAGAGGGAGAACACCATGTGATGAAAGAGACAGAGACTGGAGTGATGCATCTACAGCCAAGGAATGCCACGGATTGCTAGCAACGCCAGAAGCTAAGAGAAAGGCATGGATCAGATTCTCCCACAGAGTCTTCAGACAGAGCATGACTCTACTAACACTTTGATTTTGGATTTCTAGCCTCCAGAACGATGAAGGAGAGATTCTTTTGTTTTAAGCCACCAGTTTATGGTACTTTTTTACAGTAGCCCTAGAAAACTAATACAGATTTGGTCAATAAGCATATGGCAATAAGCTCATTTATTACAGAAATAAAAAGAATTATAAGGAAATACTATGAATCATTGCACCTCAGCAAATTAGGTCACCGAGATAAAGTGGACAAATTCCTAGAAAGTCATAAGCTAAAAAAAGTGCACATGAGAAGAAATTAAAAAATCTGAGTAGACCTATAACTGGGGAAACTAATACAGATTTGGCCAATAAGCATATGACAAGATGCTCATTATCATTAGCCATTATGGAAATGCAAATCAAAACTATATTAAGAAACCACTTCAAACCCACTAGGGTGGCTCTAATCCAAAAGACAGACCATAGCAAGTGTTAGCGAGTATGGAGATAAATTGGGACACATACATTGCTGGTGGGAATGTAAAACAGTACAGCCACTGTGGAAAGCAGTTTGGCAGTTCCTCAAAATGCTAAACATAGAGTTACCATATGACCCATTAATTCCACTCCTAGGTGGATACCCATGAGACAGAATACCCATGAGAAAAGAAAAACTTATGTCCACACGAAAACTTGTATATGATTGTTCATAGCACATATGCATAATAGCCCCAAAGTGGAATCAATCCAAATTTCCATCATCTGATGAATGGATAAAAAATGTGATATATTCATACACTGGAATATTATTTGGCAATAAAAAATGAAATACTGATACATGCTACAATATGGATGAACTTTGAAAACATGCAAATGAAAGAAGACAGACACAGGTCACATATTGTTGATTACGTTTACATGAAATGCCCAGAATAGTCAAATTCATAGAAACAAAAAGTGGAGTAGAAGTTGCCAGGGACTGTGGGGAGGGAGCAATAGGTTATGGCTGCTAATGGGTATGAGTTGTCTTTTTTGGGGGTGATGAAAATGTTCTGAAATTAGATAGTTGTGCAACTTTGTAAGTATACTAAATACCATTGAATTTTACACTTTAGAAGTATGAATTTTATGGTATGTAAATTATATTTCAACAAAAAAGGTAAAAAGAAAGACATGTCTGAATGTTATTTTGTGTATAGCTGCATTTGTTTGCACACATGTACACATTGCTTCTTTTATCTGAAGGTCTGTCTATCATCAGTGGTACCATGAGACTGTAGAACCTTTTTTTGTCAATAGAAACAGGTCAATTCCTTGGCCCACAGATATGCCCCTGTGTCCTCGCCAAGCCACAGAGCTGTAGCAGTCTACCTTCCTGACTTCACAGGTCAAATAGTTAAGGTAGACATGTCATGGCAGTCCCCATCTGACTGTGTGGCTGTCCTCTCTCATTGTCTCCTCTGCAGCACCGTGATTGTGTTTTATGTACAGAGTGGGCCACCTTTCAAGGTTCTCAAAGCTGCCGAAGTGGCCCGAAATCTGCACATGCGGCTCTCAAAGGAGAAGGCTGACTTCTTGCTCTTCAAGGTCTTGAGGATTGACACAGCAGGTATGTCCCCTACATGAATATTCAGAGAGAATCAGACTTGCCAATCATGAGTAAGTTTTACAAGCACAGAAAGAGGAGTGACAGATGAACATTTTCACTTTAGCATCCAGGGACTTGTTTTGTATTTGTTTCTCCAGAAGCTTTCCCACAACTCGCTTTTGCTGGCTACCCTTTGTCTTGGAAGGAAACTGGAGAGCAAAAATAGTCATGGGTCAAGTTATGAGACTATATTCACAGATAATGATCATTGTCAGAAATTTCATATTTAAACTGTTAGAACAATGTTAAAGAGATGTAAGTGTTATTGGCCAGAAAAGCCATGTTTATATAACTCACTTACCTTGGACATCAAGCCTTAGGTTGTGATGTAGCCTCTTGAAAATTTAAGGTAGTTTATAAGTGCCTTCCAGCAGTTCCTCTTTCCTTAGCTCCCTGCTTGCCACACCTTCCATGCCACTAAACAGATTCATAGTCCTACGATCTCTTTCCTCATCTCATGAATAACATGAATCTCTTACTATATTGAAGTGGTCGTTTCATTAGATGCCAGGGAACACGAGAGTTACAGGAACATGATAATGTTTGGGCATTAAAATTTAATTTGTTTTGGATATATGTCTACTTACAATTGACTTTCTCAGTTATAATATGGAGTAACTTAATTTTTTTAAATACTTTTTCCCCAGCTTTATTGAGATCTAATTGACAAATGAAATTGTATATATTTAAGGTATACAATGCGATTAATTTTTTAGTAATTCCTTTTTTTTTAGCTACCAAAGTGATATTTATTTATTGTAGAAAAATTGTAATATCCAGAAAGGCACAAAGAAGAAAATAATCCTCTAGATTCTAGAGTCTAGAATTCCCACCATCTATAGATAATTTTGTTAATATTCTGTTGTATTTTTTCCAGTTCCTCCATCTCTAGAAACACTTAATACAATCGGGATGATTTGGTATATATTTTTAATCTGCTTTCTAACCTCAAATTGTGTTATTTTCTCAAATCCTTTAAAATTTATCTTCAGTAAGATGTTTATGGCAGCATGGTATTCCATCCGGGATATGTTCCATAATTATGCAACCAGTTCTCTGTTTATGGACTTTAGGGTTGATTTTAAATAATGCTACAGTATATAGATAAATCTTTGTGCATATCTCCAATTATTTTCACTCAAGCATTCTCAGAATTTATCTTCTAGGGCTGCAGAGTGCTATATTTTTGCTACATTTTTAAGGCTTTTGCTACATGGGGTGGATTGGCTTTTTTCTGTCATTTGCTTCCTGATGAGATTGTCAGTGATGAAAGACTGTCCCCAGAACCTCTGTTCATACCATAAGAGGCTCTCAATTCAATAAGATGCATCTATTTGGGGCCTGTGCTATCGAAGATACAAAAGAAGATGAAGCTGGAATTCTGCTTTTGTCAGAGGTAACCTCAGCCTTGCACACTTCTTTGCAGGTTGCCTTCTGAAGTGTTCTGGCCATGGTCACTGTGACCCCATCACAAAGCGCTGTGTTTGTTCTCAGTTGTGGATGGAGAACCTTATACAGCGCTATATCTGGGATGGAGAGAGCAACTGTGGTGAGTTCTTGGTAGAGGTGGCTTCAGGCAAAGAGCTTTAAGGCAAATCATTCTCAAATAGCATAAATATCTGCCTAGCTTTGTAGCTGTAAACAACGCTTTCATCACCTGAAGCCAAGTGAACCAGCTCACTTGGTAGCGAGTTAAGATCTTCCCTACAATTCACCTTTGGGGCTGTGTTTAGGCTTTTATGTAAAACTTCCCAATGAGGAAATTCACTTTCACGGAGCAGATTTGGCTAAGCATCTAAGGAAGAGTTGCTTTGGGCCATGAACTGCATTTCCAGACTGTACCTGCCTGGACTTAGGCTCAGTGTAACTTTCTGGCGAAGTGGCCCCTGGTGCGTGGATCTGCTGAAATCAGATAGAGAATTTGGCCCATTCTTCCAGGCTGTCTGCCCAAGAAGACAAAATTTGGAGCCACAGCCTCAGCAGACCAAACTGGTACCCTTAGGTCTCTTCTAGGGAGAAAACTATGTTTTTGTTTTTTTTTTGTGTGTGTGTGTGTGTGACCGGTAAGGGGATCATAACCCTTGGCTTGGTGTCGCCCGCACCGGGCTCAGCCAGTGAGCGCACCGGCCATCCCTATATAGGATCCGAACCTGCGGCCACGGCGCTCTGAGCGCCGCACTCTCCCAAGTGAGCCATGGATTCGGCCCAGAAAACTATGTTTTTATGTCAATCTACTTTTAAGAGTAAATATGTTGTCTTGGGGATCCAGACGGACATCACTGGCAGGAAAAATTAACAGCTGATTGCCACATTATGTTCCCACTTAATACTACATAAAATTTTGAAAACTTCCAGCTCTTGGATCATTATTCCAAGGACATTATAGAACATTTAATAGAGGTAAACTTTGTGTCTTTGCTCACTTGCCTTTGTTCCTGAATTGCTGTTGCAAAGCTTTTTACATTGGATTTCTGCAAGGATGTGTGTGGAAGGAATGAAAATCAGGTAGTTTCTGAGTAGCTCTCTGGCTTTGAAAAGTGTCTTCATGCCATAGGCAGCCATACAGATACTTTATTTGCTTTATTAAAACCAAGCAGAACTTTTTGGGGTAGGGTTGTGATTTTTGGGATTCTGGAATTAATATTTTAATGTGCCATCCATGCATGTATAAGAGGCATTACTACTTAATTATTTTTAGTTATTTCCGATTCTTTCATTCTCAAGTCAGCATGAAATATGTGCTCCATGAGGTCCTTGAACCAAATGGACAAAAAAAGGCAGTTTTAGGTTGCTCTTATTTATCTGTATTTTACCTTGCTACGCTCTGCTACCAGCCCGACAAAGTGTTATCAACAGCACAGATGGCTTTTGCTTGTAAGGACTCAGAAATACAATGAATAATCACGATTAAATTGTTTTGCAGATGGTATACAACTATGTCCACTCTGGTTTTCTTGTTTTCCAGAGTGGAGTATATTCTATGTGACAGTGTTGGCTTTTACCCTCATAGTGCTAATGGGAGGTTTAACTTGGCTTTGCATCTGCTGCTGCAAGAGGTACTGGTGTGCTTACTTATGATTATTTATGTGAAATAAAGACACCTCATTAAATGTGATATGACAGTTTACTGTTTGCTAGGGTGTGTTAAACTGCTAAACTGTCAATCACTTTTTTATGAAGACAAACTAGACCTTAAAAGTACTTTATAATGCATGTTCTACCACAAGGCACATGTGCCTAGATAAATGGAATAATCCTAGAGGTAGCTTTTTCTCATTGCAGCTCTCATATTTTCCAGGAGGTTCAATGACTCTATATTAAATCTAATGTTATTCTCTATCAGTCTCATATTATGTTCACTGGAGCGGTACCTAGGAAGTAGCTAGAGGAAGAAGTTCTAGAAGTATACTGGTGCAAATTATAGATTTTAATTATTTTAATTATATGAATCAATAATCTAACCTATGTGAATCCTTTCTAATAAATTTAAAACTTTAAGTGAGGCAATCACACCACCAAGGAGAACTTTTGCCTTAGGTTTTTCCTTCTTCCTTTTTCCATGGAGCTGACCTCTGAGAAGCCCCTGAGCTGCCTCATTGTCCGAATGGGGACAATGTTCCAGAGCCCTGTGCTCAACCCTCTGTGAGGAGACCTGTGGGGAAAGTGTTTACTCAGGTCCGAAGAAGAGAGCGTCAGGTCTGCTTTTCTATACGAAACACTATAAATGCTCTCCAAAGATGTGATTAAAAATAACAGGTTTACCATAATTAATAGTTACTTCTCAGAAAGCACGTATAAATTATTTCAGTTTTATTTGTGACTACCTTCCCAAAGGTAAGAATGGTGAAGGACAGCCAGACACAGGCACCTAGAGGCCTAAATCCCATTAGGTTTTCCCAGAACTATATGGGATGGTTTGTGGCTTTAAACATCCTGCAGCTCTGTGACATATGTAGTTAGTAGATGATGACTGTGAACATTTATTAAGTATTTGCCATCGTGATTAATGTCTAGGTGCTTTATCTGTGTTGTCTTATTTAGTCTCCCGATCAACCATGTGAGAAAGGGACTACTGTTACTCCCATTTTACTGGTGAGGACGTGGAGGCATAGAAGTCTCCAATAATTTTCTTAAAGTCACTAGTTACTAAGTGCTTAACCAAGGGTTAGAAGCTGATGCTCTTAATCACCATACTACCAGAAAATTGCCTTTGTGCTGCAAAATTACTGTTCTTTTGTTCTGTACGTACCTTAACATGATATTGATGTGTATTTTCTACTAATCCTCTGTAGCATAAGATGAGGCACGTAGGACCAGCCCAGTTTTCCTGTGCTGTGAAAAAATGAAAGACCAGGTTGTTGCTAATTGATTCTGGGAATTTATTATAATTTCTGCTGGGTTTTTTTTCTGTCTATTTTTTTTTCCTGGTTGCTAGTGTGTGACATTTCTTCATTCCTGCATCTTTGGACATTCCAGGGTAGTATAGGTTCAGGGGAAAACTTCCTCATTCAGGTTTTTCTGAGCAAGGAGTTGCTCATGGAGAAGAGCTCCCCAGGCCGACACTCAGGTGTTGAGGACTGCTCTGGCACCTCAGCCTGAGGCTTAGCCAAGACCTGTAGTTGGATGGGTGATGGTGGTGTGGCCATGCGCACCCCTAAATGTTTCTTCAAGATTCGTAATGTGTGTAAGCCCCAGTGAACTCTGAAGTGGCCTTGCGTTTGTATTATTAATAAAGATGCCAACTATTACACAGTAGAGGTCAAACACTTCCCCTAGTGCCTTCCATGGGCTTTAAATCCTGGGTCCCAGTTCCCTTTCTGAGAATCTGAGTCAAGCTTTTCATCGTTCCTTTCAGACGAAAAAGAACTAAAATAAGGAAAAAAACAAAGTACACCATCCTGGATAACATGGATGAACAGGAAAGAATGGAACTAAGGCCCAAGTATGGTAAGACCGCCTCCACGATGATCTCCTGGTACCTTTAAACGATGTAAGCAGGCATTTGCCTGAGAGGTAACTTGGGTGAAAGAAAGAGCAGTGGGCTGGACTCAGCGCTTTAAGCGGGAGGGAAGAGTGAGGTCGGGATTCTATGACAAAAAGTGACCCTCGTAGGTCCTGAGGATGTGCTAACTGCAGGGGCAGTCATTGTACGAGGGTGGAAAGATCGTATTATCTTTTTTGTGTGTGTGTGTGTGGCTGGTCTGTAAGGGGATCTGAACCCTTGACCTTGGAGTTATCAACACCATACTCTAACCAACTGAGCTAACTGGCCAGCTCCATATTATCTCTTAATTCTGTTTTTCCATGAACTTTTTGAAGTACTCTTGTATTATATAAATATAACAAAATTTCAGCAAAGTACTGAGTCATTAATGGATGAAGGATACAGAATGCCTGTTATCAGCTGAGCACCTGCCAAATGACCACGGACAGACTGCTTTGCAAACAGACGCATCCCCAGTGCCTGGCTTTTCCTCCTCGTGCCTGGAGGGTGGGGGGGCGTGCAATGCGGCTCCACCCCGCTCATCTCTGAGTGCGGTTCCCTTTAGGTCTGCTTAACCAGAAACGCAGCAAAAGGCCATTTGGACTTTAAAATCTAACAGTTTCCAGCAGCGGCATTAGCCCATTAGCCTTGTGTATAGACGGACGCAAAGGCTTCTACAGAAAATTGACTTTCTTCCCAAGTGTATTGATCCCTATGCTTAGAACCACCTCTTCCCCACCTCAGTTGACTTTTTGATTCTCCTTTATTAACTGTTGCACACTTAATGAACCTTCTTGGCCCTAGAGGCTGCTTAGCACCAATTCTACGGGTTTTACATAATTCTGGGTTTACAGCTAAATTAATTCTTACAGAGGGACATAATCACTTTCAAAGTTATGAGAGGCAAATGCTCTCCATGGTGAGTGTTGAGTGCCTGCCCTATGCACAGACACCGGCTCAGACCCTGTAGACAGGGAGGAACCTGCCTCTGCAGGAGCTCACGCCTGAGGGAGAAGAAATACACTGGAGTGCAAGAGTCCTGCAGAAGCGTGCTGTATTAGCCCATTTCTGTTGCTTGTAGCAAAATACTGAGAACTGGGTGATTTATAAGAAAACAAAATTTATTGCTTACAGTTTCTGAGGCTGAGAAGTCCAAAGTCCAGGGAACACAGCTGGTGAGGGTCTTGGTGGTGGTGACAGCGGCAGCAGGGTATCCCATTGTGGAAAATGGTGGTGCAGAGAGAGCAGAGCAGAGAAATAGCTCCTCATCAACTCTCCTTTATAAAGCCCTCAGAACCACACTCCTGACCTCCATTATTAATCCATTCACCATGGCATGGTCCTACAGTCTAATCACCATAATAGGATATCCCACCCTCAACAGTTACGGTGGGGATTAAGCCTCAATGAGTTTGGGGGGTGGGGAACATCAAGTCCACAGCACATGCCCTGCAGGAACCCAGGGCAGAATGGCCGACTGCGAATGGAGAGTGTAGTAAGGGGCTTTGGCAGGAAAAGCTTCACCAGAAGTGTAAATCATAGCCTACATTTATTGATGCTCTACATGGCATTACATCATTGAATTAGAGATGTTACAAAGTGACTTTATACCTAAGAGGTCAAAGTGCGTTAGGTTGTATTGTCTCACCCACCTTCCTCCTTGAAACACACTCATCCTCTGACATTCCCGTTTCTATTCATGGAAGCCCCATTCTGCTTATTACCCATGGTCGAAACCTCAGTCATTGGTCCTCCACCTTCCTCCACTGCAGCCACCCCATCTTGCCTGGTCCCTGGCCCTCCTTCCTCATCATTATCAACACCCTAGTTCAGATGCTTATAATCTCACTTCTGAACTAATAGTGATAATAATAATAATAGTTAATTAATATGTACTAGGTACTTTTGAAGCACTTTTCTTAATTCTAATCATTCCAACAGTTCTATGGAGTATTTACTATGATTTATCCCCATTTTACAGAAGAGGAAACAGAGGCAAAGGAAAGTTTAGCATATTGCTCAAGTAGCAGAGCTGGTGAGCGCCAAAGGTGGGCTGGAGCAGGCCATGTGCTTCAGAGCCTGGGTCTCTCTCTCTGCGCTGCGCTGCTTCTGTCTTGGTCTGTTTGGGCTGCTCTAACAAAATACCTTAGACTGGGTGGCTTATAAACAACAAACATTTATTGCTCACAGTCTGGAGGCTGGAAAATCCAAGATCAAGGTGCTGGCAGACTTGGTGTCTGGTGAGAGCCAGTTCCTCATAGCTAGTGACTTCTCACTGCGTCCTCGCATGGTGGAAGGGGCAAGGCCCCTCTCAGGTGCCTCTTTTATAAGGGCATTAACCCCATTTGATCACCTTCCAAAGGCCCCACCTCTTAGTACCATCACTTTGGGGGTTGGGTTTGAACACATGATTTTTGGGGGGAACACAGACATTCAGACCATAACATCTCTGTGTCTGCGGTCACCTCTCCAGTGGCCTCTCTTTCTTCCTTCCATCCTGCACACTGTGGTTTTATTAATGTCTTAAACAACATTTTTATTGTGTCATCCCTCTGCTTACAGGATACAATCCAAATTTCATGGTTAACCTTGTATTCATGTGTTTTCCTGTGAGGTCCCAGCCTCTCTCACTAGCCTTTTATTCATTATTTCCTACATGAATCATTCACTTCAAACAGACCATTTTTCTCTAAATGCTTTTGGATCTCTGGGCAAACTCCATGCCCTTCCCCACCTGCTGTCCAAATCCTCCTCTTTCTTCAAATCCCATCCTATGTGAAACATCACTGCTGCAGTCCCAGCCACAGTGTGTGCTTATCGCCTCTTGATTCATGTAAGATTTTTTTTTTTTTTTTATATTTCTTGCCTCTTATGAGCCATCTTCTATGTTTTAAACCTCTGGCTGGACACTAGAAATTCTTTCAGAGCAGGGCTCATATCCTATACCTGTTCTGTCTCTTATTTTGACCTCCAGAAATAAAATATTCTACCAAAAGTATTTGATTGAGCCAGATGGTAAAATCACAAAGCTTTCATTTATTGGGTGCTATGTGCTGAATGGTGGTGCAGGAGCTTTACATGCACAATTTCACTTAATCCTCACCATAAACCCAGATGGTAAGGCTTTGTTATCTTCTAATGTAATAGAGGAGGAGACTGAAAGTCCAGAGAGGTTAGGTCCCTTGCCCAGAGACACATGGCTGGTGAGTGTCAAAGCCAAACTGCCTGCTGTGTGTGAGTGACTTCTTTGAAGGTACGGAGAGCACAACTCCGTGCTCCTCACGTGACCTGCAACCAGGGTGACAGACAGCTGAGAGTGGAAAATGTGTTTCTCCTAAGATGCTTCTGTCTTCTTCTCCCTAGGTATTAAGCACCGAAGCACAGAGCACAACTCCAGCCTGATGGTGTCTGAGTCTGAGTTTGACAGTGACCAGGACACAATCTTCAGCCGAGAAAGGATGGAAAGAGGGAATCCAAAAGTTTCCATGAATGGCTCCCTCAGAAATGGAGCTTCTTTCAGTTATTGCTCAAAGAACAGATAATGGAGCAGTTGTAAAATGGGAGGCCCCCAAAGGAGTCTGCATCAGGACCAGTCAGTGGGAGTTAAAACACAAAACCGACTCTTGTTAGAATAGCACATGGACATCCTTTTGCAGTGGGCTGGATGTGTGTTCGCACATATTAAAAGACCTGTTTTCTTGGGGCTTTCAAGATGTAAAACAAAACAAAAATATTGCTCTTTTAATTGGGTTCTTAATAGGAGTAAAGGCTGGGTCAAACTCTAAGGAACATACTTAAAAGAGTTTTGTGTTTTTGTAGCTGGCACAATATTATATTGGCCATGTTAAAATAAAGATTAACACCTGTTTCTATCTGTAGCACATTAGGGAAGATGAGTTAAACAAGGATTTAAAGAGGGCTGATTTCTCCCAGTAGCTGTGATTGTTGAGGACAACTTTATAAACACTGTTTTTCTTTTAGGAAAAGATTCAGTTGGCTGTGAGTATTGAAGTAGTTTATCCTAGCAGTATGGGTCATCTTCTGTGCAGTGAATTTTCTGTGCTGACAGCAATGCTCATGCACAGCAAAGTCCTCCTGTTTTTACTCCTTTGCTATGTTTTCTCTAGAAAGCAGCTCTTGGAAGTTCAAGAGCTAAAGAAGAATTGTATTCTAAGGACAGAAGACACTAGGGAGGCAGGAGGGGTTTAATGACTTGTAGATTGAAAGCCGAAGGTAGCATTTTAGTATTCTTTATCTTTTCTTTTTCTAAGAAAAACAAACTACACTGAGGCCTCTCTTAGCCCCAGTTTCCATTAAACACAATAAAAGTGATTATTAATTCATTAAACATTTCTTGAGTATGCAGGCCATGCATTTGGACAGCCATAGAAAGGGATAACGACCCAGCAACTGTGTATATATTCTGAAACTCTGAAATACAGTCAGTCTTAAGTAGGATGGTATGGTCATGATACTCTGGTCCCCTACAGGTACTTTGTATAATAATAAGTGGACATAGACATATACACTTCACATGTTTAAAAAGATATTTATTAAAGTTTTTGTATGAAATTAATCTTATTTTAAAGATATGGAGGGAAAAAAATCAAACCATTCCCACCCACAAAGCAGCATCCCAGAGCAATTAGCTGGAGTTAACTGTAGCCTGCCATGGTGATTGGCTCGTGGTGGTTTCTTCTCCACTCATGGTCCTGACACTGGGGGCCTTGCGTTTTTTGGTGGGAAGAGTAGAAGTTTAGAAGCAGTGCTGTGGCTTCGAGTATGACCACACCTGTACAATATCCTGTTGCACAAGGCTTTTGTAACACGTGGGGAAACTAGGATCGCTTTACTGATTGAGAAGAGAAGCAAGGCCTCTAAACCATCAGAAAATGTGTCCAGTGGGTCCCTGGAAAAATTTAAGCTTTTAGGTGCTTTTGCCATCTCCAGGAATATTCATCCTCATGGGACCATCTTGTCTTTAATAATTGTACTTTACTGGGGAATGTCAGAACTAAAAAGTATAGGCATGTAATTTTATTTTTTAATTTCTTTGCTTATGTGTATACTTTCTGTACAGCTAGCCACTTCAATATTATCTATAGCATTAGAAGGAAAAGGCGATGCTTTTTATACCAGTATTTAGCTTCATAAACTTAAAATAGCCTCTACCCAGTTATTTTTGCGCACAACTGGAAATTTCTGGTGTAGAGGATGCAGCCCAAATGTGAAGTCAGAGAGCTTGATGAAGAAGGGAGTGGATATTTATTGCTTGTACATAGCATATGCGTTTTACATACTCAATTGATCCTTATAATCAACCCTGTGAAGGAGATATTATTATATTATTATTCTTAAGTTGCAGATAATCCTGTGAAGGTCCAGAGAGGTTAAGTAACTGGCCTGAGTTCACAGCCAGGAAGTGGTGGATCTGGAAATTGAATGGAAATTTTTTAAACTGCAAAATCCTGCTTTTCACTTGTACCCAAAGAACTCTTATGACAACTGTCGGAGGGCAAATTCTGGTGGACCTTCTGGATCACCTGAAAGTTCTGTTCCTAGGACTAAGGGAATTCCTTTTGAGTGTCCAGAGAGCAAAAGACAAAGGGAGAGATTGCCTGTCCAGTCTCTCCTTTTGGATTGCATCCTGGGCGACCCCTTCCTCTAGGTTTGCAATGTGCGGCTTCTGCCCCTCCTCCTTCTCTGTCCCTGGCCACCTCAGCCTGGCCTCTCTGGTCCTTGCACCACAGAGGGATCTTGAATCTGTGGGGAACCAAAACTGAACATCAGACTAGTGATCAGAAAGCAGGTCCTCTCTTGTTATCCCACTCCTCATCAGAGGACCAGAGTGAGGTGGAAGGACCAGCCAGCATTCTTGGTCTTGTGCTGCTCATCACTAAGGGTCTTTGGGAGATAAAGCTCTCCAAGAGCTTTGGACAGACAGACAGAAACAGGCCCTAGAATATGGGAGAGGGCACTTGTAGGGTGCACGTGCTAATAAGCAACTGTACTCTTAGTTGTTGGTTTAGATTCAATGAAGAATTCAAACCCATAGCATTAAGAGGCTAAGCATGTTTATGACTAAAGAACCTTCTGAAAAACATGCAGCAAGGTAAGAATACTGACCACTCAGCATGCCGATGATGCCACCCTTGTGGGCAGGAAGGAGGGGACTACCATTCTTTTTGTGTGTGCCCAAGCTGTTATGGACTCTAAGTGTTGGTTTTATTTTTTTTTAATGTATTATTTTCCCCCATGTGTTGACAAGGTATCATTTCTAGTGTAACACTATTAAATTATTGTACTAATCTAAATTAAGGTGTCTGTATTTTATGTACTGCTTAGTTATTTTTAGGGGGGAAATATGTTTTCTTTACGTTTACATGATTTCCTTTGAGTATGGGCCAGAAAACTGTTACCTGCAGCCTGTTTTTGCACATCCCATGAGCCAAAAAATAGATTTTATGTTTTCAAATGTTTGGGAAAAAAGATCAAAAACATATTTTGTAACATATGAACTATATGAAATTCAAATATGTGTCCATGAATAAAGTTTTATTGGAACACATCTACATTCATTCATTTACATATTTTCTATGGCTCCTCTATGTTACAACAAAGTTGAGTAGTTTCTACAGGGGCTGTCTAAAAACCTAATATATTTACTACCCGGCCCTTTGCAGAAAAAAAAAAAATTTCTGCCAAAGGCTAGAGTCAAACCCCCTTCTCCCACCTCCCTGTGGGGAGACAGGTTTGGGAGGAACTGAGCATGCTCAGCTTGGCCTGTCTTCTCTTCCTTGCACGGGCGGTCTACCCCCAGCTGGAGAAGACCTACAGTTTGGTGATGGTGGGAAGATTAGATTCAGGAGTGTGTACTTAAATTACATCCCCTAATCTAGCTTTTATTAGTAAGAAAGCTGATAATTCTTATTTTATTGATAATTTTATTAAGGTATAATTCACTTACAGTAAACTGCACATAAAGAGCACCATTTGATAAGTTTTGATATGTGTGCACGCCTGTGAAACCATCACCACAATCAAGCTAACATAGCAACACATACATCACCCCCAAGTTTCCCTGTGACACCTTGTAATCCTTCCCTCCCCTGGTGATGGAGTTTGGATGTGTTGTCCCCTCCAAAACTCATGTGGAAATTTGATCCCCAATGTGGCAGTGTTGGAAACTGATTGAGTCATGGGGGCGGATCCCTCATGAATGGATTAACGTTCTCCCTGGGGGAGGAGGGGAAGTGAGTGAGTTCTCCCTCTATTAGTTCCCGAGAGAGCTGATTGTTTGTTTAAAAGACCCTGGCGCCTCCTCTCTCTTGCGTCCTCTCGCCATGTGATCTGCTTGTACCCTCCGGCTGCCTGCCACTTTTCACGAGTAGAAGCAGCCTGAGGCCCATAACAGATGCAGCTGTCCCAGAATTGCAAGCCAAATAAACCTCTCCTGTTTATAAATCACCCAGTCTCAGGTATTTCTGTTATAGCAACACAAATGGACTAAAACACCTGGCAATCAGTATTAATTAGCTTTGAATTTTCTATGGTTTCATATAAAAGGAATCATACTCTATGTATCCATTTTTGGAGCTTTACTCCCTCAAACAAGAAGTTCCCTCCTTTTCAAGCTGTTTAATTCAAACAAAATTTGATGAAGTAAATAAGATGAAGCAAATTTGGTGAAGTAAATACTCGTTAAGGTAAAGATGCTGGTAATGGGAGTGGGGCTATTGTCGTTCAGTAAACTAGTTAAATGGCTCCAAGTTCATTGTTAAGTCCTGAAAGAGCTCTGTATTAGTTTACTGAGAGACCAAAACTATGCTTTCTAAGAGTAAATGAACCAAATTTTCATAATCTCAACAATGATGATTTTCCATTACTGAAACTAAAGGATTTTTTTTTTTTTTTTTTTGTCTTTTATCTTTTTCCGTGTCCGGCAACGGATCGCAACCCTCAGTGTTGTCCCCGTACCGCACCGGGGACCAGCAATGGGATTGCAACCCTCGGTGCTGCTCCCGCGCCTCGCTCAGCCAGTGAGCAGGAACCGGTCTGTACGTGGGATTGGAACCCTCGGGCGGGAGCGCCACCGCGCTTCCCAAGCGGCGCACTTATCCAGTGCGCCACCGGGCCGGCCCAGGATTTTTTTTTTTTAATTTCCTCAGTATTATGGGCTAAATTGTGTTCTCTCAAAATTCATATGTTGAAGTCCTAACCCCGGTACTCCAGAATATGACTGTATTTGGAGACAGAGCCTTTAAAGAGGTAATTAAGTTAAGAAGAGGCTGTTAAGGTGGGTCCTAATCCAATCTCACCGGTGTCTTTTGAAGATGAAGGGACTGGGACACACAGAGACACATCAGGAGCACACACACAGAGGAAAGACCATGTGAGGACACAGTGAGAAGGCGGCAGTCTGTAAACCAAGGAGAGAGTCCTCAGGAGAAACAAACTTGCCAACACCTTGATCTCAGACTTCTAACCTCCAGAACTGTAAGAAAGTAAACTTCTGTTATTTAAACCACCCAGTCTGTGGTATTTTGTTATGGCATCCCTTGCAAAATAATGCACTGAGATAAATCTGAGTCCGCCTAAGATTTAGCATAAAACTTTTATTTTAAAGCTTTCCATAGTGAAGTATTATCCCATTAACCGTGGAGAAAAAGTGAGATGTTTCCCAACATAAAGTTAAGAGAGACCTGTAGCCTCGGTGAGTTCACTGAATAACAAAACCAGTCATTCCAGAAGGGGGTAGACACAGGGGCTGGCAGTGCAATTTCTTGTTTTGGGTGCTGGTTACAGGGTGTGCTCAGTTTCTTGGAACTCAACAAGCTGTTCACTTATTCTATAACATAATTTTTTGCACATATATTATACCTAAATGAAAAATTTAAAATAACCCCAAAAACCCTTGCCAAGTGACTTTACTTTCAAAGTCAGCTATAAAGAGACAGCTCAAGGGATTTCCTTGGAGGAGATGAAAGAGTTCTGTATCTTGATTATGGTGATGGCTACACAAATCTTCCTATTGGTGTGATAAAATTGGGTACAACTACCCATACCTGCACACACAGTGAGTGCACATAAAAACTGGTGAGACTGGAATAAGGCCTGTACTAATGTCAGATTCCTGATCTGACATTGTTAGTTATGCAAGATGTTAACCATCGAGGAAGCTGGGTGGAGGGTACACGGGACTCTATTATTTTTGCAACTTCCTATGAGTTTATAATTATTTCAAAAAAAAGTTAAAAGATGTTGAGGGGGAAAAGCCAGATTCATGATTAATAGTGAAATACCAGAATTTAATGATTTCTATTAAAATCAGGATGAAGTTAAGAAAAAAAAGGTAAAGCCACAATTTCTCCAACTAACTGGTCCATAGAGCCTCCCTTTTTGAGTTGCGTTAATGAATGGCACAGCTTCCTTTATTTGCAGCCTACATGGTGAATATCACCACCTCTGTTTTTCTTTTTTTTTTAAATTTTATTTTATTTTGTCAGTATACAATGTGGTTGATTATTGTGGCCCATCACCGAAACCTCCCTCCTTCCGCCCTCTCCCCCCTCCCTCCCAACTACCTCGTATCTGTTCACTTGTATCAACTTCAAGGAATTGTAATTGTTGTGTCTTCTTCCCTCCCCCCATGTTATTTGTGTATTTATTTATTTATTTATTTATTTATTTTTAGCTCCCACAAATAAGTGAGAACATGTGATATTTCTTTCTGTGCCTGACGCGTTTCACTTAATATAATTCTCTCTAGGTCCATCCATGTCGTTGCAAATGGCAGTATTTCATTCTTTTTTATAGCAGAGTAGTATTCCATTGTGTAGATATACCACATGTTTCATATCCACTCATCTGATGATGGACATTTGGGCTGTTTCCAACTCTTGGCTATTGTAGATAGTGCTGCAATGAACGTTGGAGAACAGGTATTCCTTTGACTTGATGATTTCCATTCCTCTGGGTATATTCCCAGCAGTGGGATAGCTGGGTCATATGGTAGATCTATCTGCAATTGTTTGAGGAACCTCCATACCATTTTCCACAGAGGCTGCACCATTTTGCAGTCCCACCAACAATGTATGAGAGTTCCTTTTTCTCTGCAACCTCACCAGCATTTATTGTTCAGAGTCTTTTGGATATTAGCCATCCTAACTGGGGTGAGATGGCATCTCAGTACCACCTCTGTTCTTCTAAAGGTGATGAACCCAGAGTTGCAGGACTGAGGTCTCATCACAACAGCAAGAGCACACATATCCTTATAGAATGTGACACACCATCTGCAAAACACCCACATCCACTAAACCACTGGGCAGGGGTGTTGTCTGTGGTCTAAATCGTGGCTAGTCCTTCCTACTTTGCTAATAAAATGGATGGATTATAGGTAAATCTGCAGTCCCCTGATTTCCAAAACCATCTCTATTCATTTATAAATATTACATGCAAGTAGAATATGCCTGTGGCCTTTTACCACTCTCAAATTGAGCAGAGACAAACAGGACTTTTTCCAGATAGGTCTCCCAGACTTAATAAGTGAAAATCACACTAATTTACTTTTTAACTGTTGTAAACTAAATCACAGACAAAGCAGCTGTAACAGAAGAAAATTTACTGATATTTAGAGAATGAAAAAGGTAGGAAGATGACATTTCCTTCTAAGCAAAGACCTAGGCCAAGCATGTAAAACACCCACAAATTGAGAGTTATGTGGAGTTTCCTCTGGTAACAAAGTAATTTTAAAAATCAAAAGCAAGTTAAAAGAAATGTATAAAATATATGAATGACAAAGGCAGATGTGTTTCAGGTGACACTGTTCTTTATTCCAGCAAAAACCTTTGCTTTGTTAAAGCCTAAGGATAATTTCTGGCCCAATGAGGCCACATGAAATTTCTTAAAATATATCTGGATAGCAGGGTTTTAGCAAGGTTCTTCCTCATACTTTTCTGTATTTAAAAAAAAAAAAGTTGAAAAAATTGTATAACTGATAATAGTGGAGTGTGTAGAAGACAGATTGGCATATTTGAGACTGCAAGGGATCCCTTCTTTGGCAGCCACCCCTGCAAATTTACCTGGGTAAATTCTTAGTTCAGTTCAGCCACCATCTAATGAACACAAACCGTGAGACTGGCCCTCCCCTAGTAGTCACTGGTGCACATAATTTCACACGCTGGCTTCTGGCCCAAGACGCTCACTGACCAGCAGCTCTCTTGGGAGGGAGCCCTACTTACTCATAGCCAAACTAGTCTAATACCATCCAGTAAAAACTCAAATGATGTCCTGGCAAGAAAAACAAACAAACAAAAAAACCCCAAAAAAACCACAACCAGACACTTTAACACAGAAATAGGAAATTTTGTTAATTCAACATTTATTAATCACACACACACACACCTCTGTCTACCAACTAGACACTGAAACACAAAATTGTCAAAAACTAGAAAAACAAGTTATGTGCACATGTTTAAACAGCAAAACATTTATACATTTCCTACTACACTTATTCTCAAGTTTTATCCCACAAAATATGACATGACACAATCACAGCATTAAAATTCAAGTAAAATCCTATTTAAAATAGCTGCACATGGGTAATTAAGACTCTGGGATCTAACCTTCAGAGAAGAAAGTCATGTGGCACATTTTCAAGTTTATAATTGAAGTTAACAATAACATAGATTTGTTTACATTTGCTTCTGATCTTTATTTTACTGAGTCAATCCATAGAATAAAGGTAGAAGAAACAGCACTTGACGTAAAATCATATTTAAAAGCCACTTAAACATACACAGACAACAGATGCACATCAGCTCTTTAAATGAGAATCCCTACATAGCTGGAGGAAGTAAATGGAGAAGTGTTTTTTCAAGGCCAATAGATTCTTGTTATCTGGGTAATTTCATTTGGGTTATAATTGCTGGGAAGTTCCTGCTGAGAACTCATGGTAGCAATGCTCGGAAAAGTACTTCCTACACAGGAGGTATTAATAAAATGAAATAATAACTGATAAACTCAGGAAGGGCAGTATCTCCCTCTTGGTCTAGATCAGGGGCTGGCAAACTTTTTCTTTAAGGAACCAGATACTAAATATTATTTGAGGCATTGTAGGCTATACTGCCTTTGTTGCAACTATTCAACTGCCAAGAAAGTAGTCATTGCAGAGACCATACCAAAAATGGATGGGTGTAATTGTGTTTCAATAAAATTTTATTTACGGACACTGAAATCTGAATTCCATATAATTTTTGTGTCGTGAAAGATTGTTCCTCTTTTTATTTTTTTCCCATTTGAAAATATAAAGACCATCCTTAGCTCATGGGTTGTACAAAAACAGGTGGCAGACCAGATTTGGCTTGTGGGCCATCGTTTGCCAACCCCAGGTCTAACATTCCTTTGCTATTTCATGTTGTAAAATATATTTTTAAAAATTCCCATTCATCACATATGGTTACCTTTATTGAAAAATAACAACAAAAAATGTTAATTTAAAAATGATTCTCTTTCTTCCTACAACCCAGAATCATTTTACTAAACAATAAGTTATTTCTTTTTCAAATGATTTTAATTACAAAATTGATCAAGGATATTGCAATGAGTCTCTGGCTCTCATTCTATGTATCTAGGGGTCCAAACATGCAAGGAAATTTAAAAATCTGCCACCCAGCCAAGGAATCCACTGGCTTACAAAGTTAAAAATTTATTCAAAAGTATTCCTCCACACATCTCAGCACCAGTATTCAGAGCATTTGTGTTCTTGATAGAAAAAGGATGGATACACCCAAATCTTAAGTAGAATATTATATAAAGCCACCTAAAAACTATGCAAATAAAGAGCAGAAATTAACTGTCAAAACACTGCATATGTGGTTCTTGCCCAGGGGTGGGCAGTGTCAGTAAGAGGTGGATTTCAGCTTTTTTCTCCTTCAGGCCTTCGGGATAGAGCTGGTATAATCCAAGCCAGATGTGAGGCAGCTCCAGGACTTGAGGCCATCCCTATGCACACAAGGACGTTCTAGAACTTTTATTACTCACCCACAGCTCCCCAAAGGCTCAGTGAGGAATGCTACATACTGGGCGGGGTTCAGGAGTAATGGCCTCTAGAGCTACTTCCATTCATGTTTTCCTTCCATCACTGGGAATATCCACAGAACATGAGTGGAGTCTACACACAGGAGATGGGAAGAAGGAGGAGCACTGCACCAGGACAGAAAGACCAGGCTGCATGCAACAGCCACTTCCTCAGGCTTGGGGGTGGGCAGATGGGCACCAGTCTCCCCTGATCTTGGCAAAGCCACTGCCAATGCACAAGAGGGGGCTGGGTGGGGCTGTTCATGATGATAACAATAGCTCTTGCACTTACAATGAACTTTTGTTTTTTTGCAAAGCACTTTCACTTTCTCTCAGGCTCACAATATCCCACTGAGCTAAGAACGGCCCACGTGGACTTTGCACTCCCCACGTGGGATGGGAGGTGCTGAACAGCACGACCAAGGTAGCAAAGCTCCTCCGTGCAGGAGCCAGGCCGAGCGAGCACGTGCTTCCCATTCTCCAAGCTGCCTCTGCTAGTCTTTGCCTTACGCTTCACTCATTTCCTAAAGAAAACAAAATGAGGTGGCCAAGAGGGCAGAAATGAAAACATAACCTTTAAGCAGTAAATTTAGAGTGATGAAGACTTCAATTTAAAAATTGACCCAGCAGAAGGGAGAGGTGCTCCTTCATTCCTCACAGAGGCACGGGCAGTTCTGTGCTATTTCAGCAGTTTTTTAAAAAAAATCATTAACTCAACCTCTGCTGCAACACCTCCACACACACAGTGTCTTTAGTGCTGGGCTGGCAGATGGCTAGGGAAGGGGTTGCTGTGCCCCCAACCTGCCCATCAGTCATACTCAAGGGTCTCCCTTGAAATGCTCAGGGCCCAAGCTCTGAAGCCATGTAGGAGATGGTGGTGTCACTGGCCAGGCAGTGATCAAGCCTTTGTGACAGGTCAGAGGGCTGGCCAGCCTCACTGCACCTTGCCCCAACACAGACTGGGATGTGCTGGGGTCCCAGGGCTTCCTCCTGTAACCCTGATGGTGGCTCTCCTGGGTTCTGCAGCCACAGAACGTGGCACATATTGGTCCCTAGTTAGGTAAGGAGAGAGTAGAATTTGCATCTGCTTAAGATTATGAAGACTAGATGAGTTCTAAAAAATTCATCATTCAGATAACCTATTAGTTTATTTTAAATAGTTGATGGCATTTCCCCATATAAGGGAAGCTCCTTTTGTTATTTTTTAAAGGACTGAAGACTCCTACAAGCCTCCGTAACACACATACTTGAGTTCCAGATACTCATCAATGCCATACTTGGACCCCTCTCGCCCAAGGCCAGACTGCTTCACCCCACCAAAAGGGCACTCCACAGAGGACATCAGTCCCTCATTAACGCCCACCATGCCAACTTCCAGCTGCTCCGCCACTCTCCAGATCTGGGCTGGGTCTTGAGAGTAGAAATAACCTGTCAGAGGGATAAAGGGACACATATAGCACATAGAATATTCCTTAAAAACATCCTGTCTATTGGTGGAGGATTCCTGGTCTCGTCACTCAGGCCTGGAAGCCTCCTGCTCCCAGACAGAACCTCCTGTCCACTTCTTCATCTCAGAACCTTTGGAAATTATCTTTTGCTTCTGTTCCACTCACTTCATCATGACCGAAACAAAAACCTCCACAGCTCCTGTTTTCTACTATTCAATCGATGCCACACACCTGTTAGACTTGCATGTGACACTTTTGCCCAAACCTTTCCGTGACACTGGATATCTATAAAATAAGGTTAAATTCCTTAGTGGGTATTCAAGCCCTCCCTAATGTGGTTCCAATAACATTTTCAGCTTTACCTTCCATCACTCTAGTCACTACCCTCTTTTGCCAACTTCTCAACCAAATTCTGCTCACTCTTTTTTCGCTTCTGAACTCCTTGGTCCCCTCTGCCCAGACTCTCTCTTCTCAATCTCTGCAAAGTCAGAATCCTGCCCACCACGTATGACCTACTTCAGGGCTTGGCTTACTCCACCATCATGCCATTCAGATGGGAAGAAACAAATATTGAACTTAGAAGTCCTTACGCACACATCTTATCCCAGCTTTATAATAACTCTTGAGTATGCAGCACAGGGTAAGGGACCCCACAGCATACTTATCCTTCCTCTGGTTATAAATAGTTCTCTCACACCTAGAAAAGAAGCTTCTACAGAGCTACAGATGTATCTTACAAGTCTTTGCATCTCCCTCAGTACTTCATTCACTGTGGATGCTAATACATGACTTTGTCAGGGTTGTAGAGTACATATTGTGGCCACCTTGACCATCTGCAAACTAAAAGACCAGCCACTCAGTGACGCCCCATCTGTACACACTAACTTCGTTCTATCCACTGTCTTAACACTCTCTGAAGATGCCCTTAGTCTAAGGCTTCTTCTATTCAGCCTTCTTCTGAGCCAGGCAAAATAGAAGAAAAGCACTTGGAATTTCTGGGCATTCAGACTCTGTGAATATGGGATGTATGAGGTGTACATGATTCTCTGCCTAGAGCAATTTGCACTGTATTTTCTCTCCATGCTCCCCCAGTTCTAACGAGAGAGCTTCCAAATGTGTATCATGGGGTCAAGGCAAAAGAACAGCACAAATCCATCCTTGCCAGTTGGAAAGCAATGAAACATATTCCACTGAAGTTTCCTTCTCAAAACCCAGGGCGATGTTTAAAAGGCAAAGTCCGGCATTAGCCTGAGACAGGATAGCGACTGCTGTTGCACAAGGACAAACACCCACCTGCCAACCCAACGTCAGCTGCGTTAGCGATCACGATAGCCTCCTCCTCTGTGTCGAACCTGTCAAAGTTAAGACAGGTCATAAGCTAAATATGTAAGGGGAACAGTGAAGAAAACCAGCTTTCTTTTTTCCTAATTTGTTTCCCAAATAATGGCAAGGGACAAATTGGAGTGTTGTGAAAAGATCCAAGGGCAGAGTCTAGAAGAAAACAACACCATTCACGGAGATGCCTCAGTGTTCAAGGCTAGCACGCTCACAGCAATACTGGCCTCACCTCTTCCAAGAGAACAAGAAAACAGCAGATCACTGTGCAGGAGCTGTGGCATATCCAGAAAACCAAACACCAAATCCCTTAAAAAAGGACTGCTGTTCTTGCTACCTACTGAGAATACTGTATATAACAATCATAACAACAACTTCAGAAGCAAGCATAATATATCAGAAAGAAAACAGTTCAGAGGAGGTTGGGGCCGGGCGCTGATGTCAGCTCTTCCTCTTAGAACCCTTAACTATTGATAAGTGCTTAGAGCCTCTTCGTCTCTGAAGCGAAGGAGTACACCAAAGCCCTATGCGGTCTCCTCCAGCTTTGTAATTTTATTTAAGGAACAAGATTTGAGTGGTATTCTTCTGTTGTTCCAGAATTGTAACTGGGACACAAGGTTCTAAGTACCCTAATTTCTAAATTCAAAGACCTACCAGCAGCAGGAGGCAGCTCTCTCTCTGCAGGACTTACAGAGGGGCACTGGGCAGAGCTAGCCCAGAACAGTCAACTTGTCCAGGGGGACACAGGTAGGAAGTGCAATACCTGACTCTAGACCAAGTCAGCTCAAAGCCTGTGTTCCCGACCACTGCATCCTTTCTGTTTCCTGTGAAAACATCAGTTCGCATTCTAGGTAAAAAATTTATATTAAAACAAGATGAAAGTTCTTCAAGGGGCCCACTTCCCCAATGGTGTAATAATATATAAACTTCAATCACAAGATGGCACAGCCAGCCCCAGCTGCCAGCTCTCTCTGTGAACCCAATGCTGGAGATGCTGGAGGACAGAAACAGAATTGTGACTCAGAAAAACCTCAATCAGCAGCTAACACCAAAAAAGCAAGACACTTCTAGAGGCCAAGAAGGTGGCTGGATCCTTGGGTGAAATGGTGGCTGAAGTGGGAGAGAGCCAGGGGATGCCCATGGAGGGGTGGGCTGGGCAGGAGCTGGGTGCCTAGATCAACGCTTAGTTGTGACGGGGCAGAAAAGCGGCAGGCCCAGCTTGGGGCAGGGGAAGGGGAGACACAGCCAGTCCTGTGCACAATAAGCCATGCACAACAAGCGTAGCCATGGCCTCTTCTCCCCACCCTATTACAATAGAGCTAAGTGCAAAACACCCCAGGGGCAAAGGATGCCAGGGATAGGCTGGGTGGCAGTGAGACTGGATTTCAATTCTATAGGCTCCCTCCTGGACGCTCAACCCTTTGACCTCCAAATGTATGAGAAGAAACACAAATTACAGTCTAAGCTTGTCACTACAATCCCACAGTGGCTCTTACAAGCCAAGGCTGCTGAGAGATCAAAGGGCTAAAGATGAGCTCACAGGGAAAATTCAAAGGTATCTGAGGAGCTCCAAGTCTAAGAAAGATAACAAACTGCACAACCTAGACCAGAGGACACAGTAATAAGGAAACAGAATAGAACTGTAAGAAAAAGGTAAATATCCACAGCAAAATAAGAGAGAATAATGAAGCAGGAAGAATCAGTTATGGGGAAGAACCAATTAGAGATGTCAAGGATGGAAAAAATAATTGCTGAGATAAAGAACTTGGTGGGTGGTTAGATAACAGAACAGGTGCATTTGGAGAATGCATTAATAAGCCGACGGAGGGGAGGACTCTCAGAAGCATGAGGAATGGCCGAAGAGATGGGAAGATGAACAGTTAAGAGAAGCGGAGGATGGAAGTAGAAGTATCACTGTAACAGGCTTCTTGGAAGGCTGGAAAAGGATAAATGGCGGGCAGAAAAATATTTGGAGAAAAAAATGACCAAGAATTTCCCAGAACTAAACAAACATTTTAGATATTAAAGAAAGACATTAGGGCCTTAGACTGAAAAAGTTCACAGGGTGCCATATGAGAGCTATCACAGTAAACTTTAGGAATATCAAGGATCTGGCTGGCGGTTAGCTCAGTTGGTTAGGGCACGTGTTGTAACACCAAGGTCAAGGGATCAGATCCCTATATCTTAGACTGAAAAAGTTCACAGGGTGCCATATGAGAGCTATCACAGTAAACTTTAGGAATATCAAGGATCTGGCTGGTGGTTAGCTCAGTTGGTTAGGGCACGTGTTGTAACACCAAGGTCAAGGGATCAGATCCCTATACAGACCAGCTGCAAAAAACAAACAAACAAAAAACACGAAAAACTATCAAAGACCAAGAGAAATTCTAAAAGTTCTCAAAGAGAAAAGGTAAATCTCTTTCAAAGGAGCAAGAACCAGACATCAGATTTCTCAGCAACAACCCTGGATATAAGTAGATAAAGCAGTGACATCTTCAAAGTGTTGAACCTAGAATTTTATCCAGGTAAATTATTGTTTACTTGTGAATGTGAGATGAAAGATCACAAGAGGTCACACAAAGTTAATCTCCTTCAGACTCCCATGAAAGAAACCTCCATTAAGAAGATAAACAAGTTCAGCAGAAAGTAAATTAATGAATTTGGTAAATTTTGTAGTCTGAATGAGTGCCAATAAAAAAAAAATCATCAACTGAACTCTGCTCTTTAATTGACTCAACACAGCTCCCTGCCTCTCTAGCCAACCACCCCCATGTCCCCAAACAGCACGGGAACCTTTCTCTAGCTCCCTTTTTCTTTTCTATTCTTTCTCCCGTCTTCCCACTGGCTGGCTAAACTTACTTGATAACTGGTGCCAGAGGCCCAAATGTCTCTTCTTGAGAGCAAAGCATGTCCCGGGTGACATTGCTGAGCAGGGTGGGCTCAAAGAAATTTTTTCCAAGTTGGTGTCGCTTCCCGCCTGTCACAATGGTGGCCCCTTTGGAAACTGCATCGCTCACGTGTTTTTCTACCTGTGGGGTAAGGAAAAGCCAGTGCCTGAGGATACTTTCCAAATGATATACAGTTGACCCTTGAACAATGCAGTGGTAAGGATGCCGACCCCCCGTGCAGTTGAAAATCTGGGTATAACTTTTGATTCCCCCCAAACTTAACTAATAGCCTCCTGCTGACCAGAAGCCTTACCGAGAATGTAAACAGCCATTAACATATTTGTAAGTTACATGTATTATATATTCTTACAATAAAGTCAGCTAGAGAAAAGAAAATGCTACTAAGAAAATCATAAGAGAAAATATTTACAGTACTGTACCATATTTACTAAAAAAAAATCCATGGATAAGTGGACCATGCAGTTCAAACCTGTGTTGTTCATGGAGTGACTGTTGTCTCTCAGGATGTTTATACTGTAGAAAACTCAGTCTACTTTGTACCCCACAAATATGTACAATTGATTACGTTTCAATAAAAAAAAGTTTTAAAAACTGTAGAAAATTGGTTTTCTTTTTTTTTCTTTCTTTTACTTAAAAAATAGGTTAAAAACAAAGCATCCTGGTTCCTTCCACTGAGAAGGTCTGAATAAGTGACAATAAAAAAAAAATCATTAACTGAATATCTGGCTTGCACGATGCCTTCTTCATCCTGCTCTTTGATCTTCCAGCCATTTGATCCTACTGCTTGTTGAACGGTCTCCTGTCCACTGACTTCCTTCTAGGCCTCCTGCTCAGCTGTTTTCCTGGGATTTGCTTTCACTGCAGTCCAGGGTTAGTCCCAGTTTCTGATCTCACGTCGTCCTCTTTCCTGGACTGCGCTTTCCTTTTGTTCTGATCCATTCTCTTTAAGTAGCCATTTTGATGAAGGTGTGCCGGAAGTGGTTTACACTGACTTTTCTTACACTGCACGTCTACATATCTTGTGCCCCAGCTGATCGATAATTTAGTTGGTTACAGAATTTTGATCCAAAATATTTTTCCTTCAGATCTTTGAGTGTACTTTTCTATTGCTAGCGTTCTTGGTGGAAAGTCTTGATGAAAAGTCTGATTCATAAACGGTTCTCATTCCTTTATGGGATAGCTTTTTCTCCCTCTAGAACCTTCTAGGATCTTCTTTCATGTTCGGACATTCTAAAATTTTAGCAAAATATACCTGTTTTTTTTTTTCTTTTCATTCATTCTACTTGGTAATTAGTGAATTAAATAATTCATCTGAAGAATTATCTTTCCCTAGCTCTGAAAAGTTTTTACCTATTACTTATTTGAGAATGTCATTTCCTCTATCTTCTCAATTCTTTCATTCTAGAACTCCTATTACTAAGATGGATATCCCCCCTTCCCTCATTTTTTTGCATTTCTATCATTTTTTAAAATCTATCTTTTGCTTTAAATTCCATGACACTTTCTCAATTTGATCTTCCATACTCAGTTACTGATTTTTGACAGTCGTGTGTTTAGTTTCTACAGACTCTTTCTTGCTTTCACTGCTTCGTTTTCATAGAACTTGCTTCTTGTTTTAGAGATGGACCATCTTTTCAAAATTCTTAGAGGACATTATTAGATGTGTCCTTTTGATCCTACTCCCTTTCTGCTCCCTATTTATCTGCTTCCTCCAGGGCGTGTCCTGTTTGTTCTTCCTGACCCTTCCTCCTACTTGCTGATGGTTTTCCCTACAGGTGTCATGATTTTTGGTCATTTCTCTTTCTGGAGGACTGAGTTGATTAATTTAGGTGGGTGGCACGGGTGGCCTTGGCTGTTTCCAGTCCCTCCTCTGATTAAGGGGGACAAATGCAAACTTGGGTTTATTCTGACTTAGCAGGATTCACCTAAGGGCACTACCCTCTTCCCCAAAGGGCGAAGCCAGGAGAGCCCCACTCTGGTGTACTTCCCCTCTCTCTTGAACCTGTCACCTTCCTAGGCAGGCCACTGAATTTCTTCAGAAGTACCGTCCTGCCCAGAACAAATGCCTCTGCTGTCCTGTGTGTAATGATGGTGGTGGTGATGGTGAAAAAGTGTAATCAATCAGCTCATTTCTCCTCTCCTCCGATTCCCACTTTCTATACCAAGCAATTCTAGAAAGGCTCCATCATAGAAAAATGGCACCAACTTCCTCTGCATGATTCCCCTGGGCAGACTTTTCTTAATCCCTTCTGCCTTCCAGAAGTTCATCATAACCTTTGGCCCACTGGATTTTCTACAGTTTCTGAAGAGAGATAAATATAGGCTTGGGCACATTCTGCCATCCAGATTATTCTCCCTTTCTAAATCCATGCTCCCTACAATGGTCTCATAGTCCATCATCTGCAACAAATCTCCATCGACCAGCATGACTTATTTCCTATGATTTATATTTTAAAATTATTCTACCTAACTTACATAACAGGGGCCTACCCACTTTCCCCCAACTAGAATCTGCTCTGCCTTTTTCTTGTCATATTAAATGTGACATGCAGCAACTTTTTTTCCTGGAGTCTGCTCTGTGACAGTATGCACATGAAAGCCACCACAATGGACTGTTTTTAAACAAGGTGGTTTCCACCAAATTTCTCTCCACCAAAAAAGAAGTCCTGCAATTGTGCTTGCTTGAAGTCCTAGCGTTACAGTGTCATCTAGAGGGTGATGTCTGCATCTTCATTTTGGAAAAAAATTCTCCAGGACAGTGCGGTTTTCCAGCCTGGCTGCAAACTAGCATGATGGGGCACTTGGGAAACGCCAATGCTTAGGCCCTGTTCCCAGTGAATTAACACTCAATCTCCTCAGATTGGACTCAGGCATCTGTAGTTGTTAAAGGCATGGTGTGACTTGAGAACCTCCACTCTGGGACTTGAACCATGGCTGGTACAGAGCCAAACTGCCTTCACTAGCTGAGTGAGCACCCTCTGATTTGTCCCCAGGGTCCAAAGTCACCTCTAAAATGCAGGTGGTACTGATGTAAACTTTAATGAATTTTCTCTATCTAAAGTAATCCCATGGTAACAGCTAGAAATTTACCACAGCTTTGTCAAACCTCGATGCTTCCCTGGATTCCCACCGGGAGGTGCAGCAGACGTGGTTTCAGCTGAACTGACTGCCCACAGGGTCGGGGTGCCCATGGGGCAGAGCTTGGCCCTCTGGAAACCAATGCACAGTGGCTGGGCTGTGCCGCCTGCATGAGTACTAACTTGTCCACTTGATTTGGGTTCTTCAGGTGACACCCAGGGGCTAGTATTTTTTAAAAAACAGTAGAACAAGGGCCGGCCCGGTGGCACAGTGGATAGTGCGCCGCTTGGGAAGCGTGGCGGCGCTCCCGCCCGAGGGTTCGGATCCCATGTACAGACCGGTTCCCGCTCACTGGCTGAGCGAGGCGCGGGAGCGACGCCGAGGGTTGCAATCCCGTTACCGGTCCCGGTCCGGTACGGGGGCAACACTGAGGGTTGCGATCCGTTGCCGGACACGGAAAAAGACAAAAAAAACAAAAAACAAAAAACAAAAAAACAGTAGAACAAGGAGAGAAATTTCACCTAGCTAGTAGTCTGCATTGTGACATTTTGTCCAACAAACATATCCTTCCTAAAAGTAGTTTTCTTTCACCATCCCTCAGTCCTGAACATGGCATCTGTAATTCCACAACCTATTGCTGGGAAGCTTCCAGCACGGATTCTTCTGGAAGGGCATTTTGTCATCCAGGGAAGAAACAACAGACAAATGGCAGTATTACAGCTGAAACATAAACCAGCTCAAAAACAAAGCTGCTCTTCCTTTCCTTGTAGGGTTCCAAAACATGAAAGAGCTTTGTGCTGCGAGAGCCTAATTCCTGAGGCACCAAGGGACAAGACTATTACCACTGAAGCAGAAAATTTACAGAGGGCAGCAGAAGACCTGAAGTGGAAGATCTCATCGGAACTCAGTGTAGTAACAGAGCTGGAGAACCTCATGACTAAAGATGCCACCAGGTTCATGCAAAGTGGTAGAAATTCACTTTTTCCAGATTTTCCCATTGTTTCTAAAATAGCCTTGCTGGGCACTTTACCAAAGTGCTACTTCCAGCTTTTGATATTGAAACCGTGAAATTTAGTTTGACGGATAAAAAAATGAACTTACCTTTTCTATGGCTTTTTCATTAATTAATGGGCCTTGAGTGGTTCCCTCCTCAAATCCATTACCTACACGCAGGTTTTTCTTCATTGCCTCAGCAAAATTTTTTACAAAGGAATCATGGATACCTCTTTGCACCAAGAATCGGTTTGAGCAAATACAAGTCTAGAAAGAGGACAAAAACAAATCCACACAAACAGTTTGTTAGAAGCTGTTGACCCAACCCATACCTGTGTGACTGCTGCCACCTCTCTGCAGAAACACTTCCCCAGGTGATCCATGTGTACAGTCTGCTATTTTCCTCTCCACATGGACTCAGCCCCAAAGATAAATGCACCCAAAGATAAATGCAAAGATTGAGTGCACCTTCTCCTCCAACTCCCCCCACAGATGCTACACACCTGCAGTTAAACTTTATAAAACAAATAGCTTTTTGCTATTTAAAAAAATAAAAAGGCTGCAGCGCTCCTGAGAGACTGTTGTTCTGCCACAATGGAGCGGAGCTAGAAGGAACGAGGTCAAACACTAACATATCCTTTAGCTCAAATCTTGCATGCATTTGGCTGAATCTGACATTTTAAAAGTGGACACAGACCATACTATCATGTCAGCCTAAATTATTGAAAAGACCCTTGCTTATTTTTTTCTAATTAGACCTAGTATGTTTAAATTATAAAATATAACAACCACTTTACAGGAAACGTAGTTATCATTGATAAATTTGTTTCTTGTCTTTTTTCTTAATTATCTATTTTCCCAGAAGAAAATATTGTACATACAGTTATTTTGTGTCCTATGCATTTTTTTTTTTTGCTTAATGCAACATAACCCAAAATTACAGCATTACAGTATAATTCCGAAGGTTACATATATTGGCATATTGTGTTTGTAAAAGGAAACATATCTATTTCTGAAAAAAATACCAAGTGTAGGTTATGTGAAAGGGGAAAAATTAATTACCAAAGGACAAAACAAGGATGAAAACTAATACAGAACATTACACATTTCATCTTTTTTTTACAATATCTATTATATCTATTCCACTTCTAGAAAGCATTTAAAATCACTTAGTGATGGTACTTTTAAGATAAAGTGCTTAGGAATATTTTTTAAGGAGCCAGGGTCCTGGCAGCAGCTTGGACGGAAACTGGGAGACAGGACCCTTGGCCCAGGCCTAGCTCCTTAGCAGAGTTGGGACTGTGGCCCAAGGAAGGATGATCTCAAGTCACTCAGTCTTTCTAGTTTCATTTCCTCATCTGCAAAATGCAAGGCTGGTATCAGACAACTTTCAAAGTCCCTGTCAGATTTAATATTCCAGGATTTCCTATGAAGATGTGAGCTCAGGCCTCCACTCTCCCAGGACAACTGGGACAGTCCCCAGGCACCCTGCTAGTCCCTGCTGTGTTCCCTGGTGTGGATCCCCTGATGTCCCCCCACCTCAGGAAGAGGGAGACCCAGGTAGGTCTTAGTAAGCAACAGGGTTTTGAGTTTGTCCAGATACCATCCTCCATTTTCCTACCTTCCTTCCCTTAAGACTATGGATCTCGCACCCTAGCTGTCTAAGGGCTGTTTTGTATCTGAGGAGATGATTCTATCAGTTCAGTTGAGAAAAGCCCAGTGGGGGAAAACTATGAAAATAACTAGATTCAAAGAGTATGGGAAAGAAGGGAAGAGAGAACAATCTGACTAAAAACATTTGCTGTTCAGGATATTCTTTGAAAAAAGGGATTATATCTTATTTCTCTTTGGACTATCCAAGCCTAGCATAGTCCCTAGCAAAATAAAGGCACTTACTAAATATTTGCTGAAAAAAATGAATGAATAAGGAATGAACAAGGGAAGGAACCCAAAAGTTTCCTTCCAGGAGATGAGTAAGGCAGCAGAGATGGTAGGATCTTTGTACAACACACACCCACACACACCCTGAAAAACTCTACAGGACTCACCTGTCCAGAGTTCCTAAATTTAGATGCCAGGGCCCCTGCTACAGCCTGGTCCACGTTGGCACTGTCAAATACAATGAATGGAGCAAGGCCACCCAGCTCCATGGAGACCCTCTTCACAGAGTTTGCTGCATGACGCAACAGGATCTGTAGCAGAGGAGAGACTGCTGTGAACACCCAAATCAAGTGCCAGGACTATTAAGCCTTTTTTTAAAAAAATTACCCAACAGTGAAAAAAGCAAGGTGCACAGTAGTGTATATGGAATGATACTCTGCAGAAAAGGGAGAAACAAGAGTATATATATTAACATTTGCTTGTGTTCGATAAAGAAACACTGAGAAGATAAGAAGAAACTGAAAGTAATAACTTATAGAAGTAGGGGAGGGAGTCAGGGACAGGGCGAGGGTGGCACTTCTCAAGATAAACACGTCACTACTGTCTTGATTTTTGAACCATACAAGTGTATTCCCTTCTCAAAAAAATGATATGATTAGGCTTAAAAATCATAATATACAGATAAGGTAATAAATCACACAGAATCCCACAACCATAGTTTTCCACTGATAACATTTTAAGATACATCCATTCAGAATATGGCAACACAAGTTCATGTATATGTATTTTTTTTTAAAAGGAAACAGGATGGTATAATTATACAGCTTGGTAACCTGCTTTACCTTCTTAATTAACCATCTATTTGAAACATCATCATATATTCATAACACTTTATACTTTACTCCTTTAATGCAACACTATAATGTGATTTTCTCATGCCAGCACATGTGTTTCTAGAACATTTCTGCAGATGCTTACATAGTATTCCATTGCATGGCTATTCCACAATTTATTTATCCAGCCCCAAACTGCTGGATATTTAGGTTGTTTCTAATTCTTTGCTACTAAAAACAACACTGCAGTTATTCCCTCAGGGTTAATTTGTAGAAATAGAATTGCTAGCCCCATGCACAACTGTAAGGCTTTGATACACATAACTATTAGGCTTTAAATATCCAGAAAGAGATGTTATGGCCTAAGAAACTCTTCAGGGACGTTTAAGTGCTTTAATACAGGCTAGGAGGTCTTTGCCCAGTCATGGCTTCAAGCCAGATGGAATCTCTTGAGACAGTTCAAATGAAATGGACAGTATTCACAAGCCCAAGGCTGCTCTAGGAATGAGTCCACCAAGCGATGAGCACCCTTGGGTCATGGACTTTGTGAGAGGACCCTTGCTAAAATGCCAGACTGGCTGAAAAGCTGTGCCTGTGCCAGTGCTTCTCCATATGCTCAGTGGTTAATGCTCCAGCAATCAAACAGTAGTGACAATCTTCTCACTCAAGTGTTACTACTCAACAAAGCAGAGTGAGTTTTAAGATTACACATATTTATTGGACTTAACATAGCTATTTTAATTTTGAATATTTAAGAAATGCCATCTGCCAGGCCATTGGCTTTTCCTGAATTTGCTCCAGTGTAAAAAAGATTCTCACTGTTGGGTCACTCCATCTCACCTCCACTGGCTTTGGGCACAGGGCCTGTCTCATGGTGTCTGTCCCTCCACATGCACTTGCTCTGCATCCTCCGACAGTGTCTTCTTCCTACTCTATCTCTGCTTTCCCCATGACGATGCCCTGCACCTGGCTTTGGCCTGCCATGGCCCCTGGAGTACTGCATGAACTGCTGTCACCTCCTGATGAATCCTTTCAGCTCCGGTTCCCACTGCTGACCTCCACAGGGCCTCAGCTTCCAGAGTCGGAATGTGCTTGGCCCAGCTCACCTTCCTATGCCGGGCTATTTGTCCTAGGTCACTGGCCAGCCTACAGATTCCATTTTCCTCTAGTCAAACAACCACTCACGGCTCAGTTCTCTGTGGGGGAAGAGACAAGGTGTCATATGCTGTAAAACGTAGCTGCTGTCCCCTCAGCAGGGCCCTAGGCAGGATGGACCCCCAGAAAGCAGTGAGGGTGTGGCACGTGCCTCTAGAACAGTTTAGGCGCAAGAGTCTACACCCCAAGACCAGGAACTCAGCCACTGACTCCCTGTGAAGATCAGCTCAGAAGAAGCCCTTGATACAGAGGTAAGTTATTTTTTTTGCAATACTTGTCACTTGAGGAGAATCACTGTCCTTGGTAAATAGGAGCAAAGCTGGATTTGGCAGGAACATGGTCAGCGTTTTCCTGGAGGCCTGTCAGAGGATGACAGCGTGCTGAAAAACTGAGGAAAAGCAGCAGAGAGGTTTCTGCCCTTTGCTCAACATCCTGGGAATTTCTCCGGTTTGAACAGCAAAGGTTTATAACCCTTTCTCCCAGACTTCTCTGTCTTTCTCTACTTCACAGTATATCTGAATCCCTCTGAGAGTCAGTTTGCATTGCAAGATCCATTAATCAAGGGCGTGGCAGTTTGTGGATCTAAAAATTCCTGTTTCTGATATGATGAATGGTAGGACTCCAAAGTGCTTCTGCCCGAGCATGAGTTTCTGGCAGGACGAAAGTGATTATGGTTGGGAGCGATTCACACTGCTTTATTCCTTCCTGTTTCTCGTGGTTTCTAAAAATGACCACAATTTCACAGAAACTTTCTTTTTTTTTTTTTTTTTTTTTTTTTTTTTTTTTTTTTTTGACGAAAGTGATTATGGTTGGGAGCGATTCACACTGCTTTATTCCTTCCTGTTTCTCGTGGTTTCTAAAAATGACCACAATTTCACAAAAACTTTCTTTTTTTTTTTTTTTTGTCTTTTGTCTTTTTCCGTGTCCGGCAACGGAACGCAACCCTC
>NW_007728242.1:217687-226793 GCF_000696425.1 Galeopterus variegatus
GTGGGATCCGAACCCTCGGGCGGGAGCGCCGCCGCGCTTCCCAAGCGGCGCACTATCCAGTGCGCCACCGGGCCGGGCCCCACAAAAACTTTCAAATTAGATTTATATTATTTTTACCTGCTGAATATTTATGTACATGTCCAGCATTAGTACACACACACACACACACCCCAAGAGACTTCAAAAGTTTGTGGAAAAATAGAATTGAAAGATAATACTAATCTTTCTGTGAACATTTTTTTTTTTCCTTTTTGTCTTTTTTCGTGACCGGCAATGGATCGCAACCCTCAGTGTCGCGCCCGTACCGGACCGGGACCGGCAACGGGATCGCAACCCTCGGTGTGGCACCCGCACCTCGCTCAGCCAGTGAGCGGGAACCGGTCTGTATGTGGGATCCGAACCCTCGGCGGGAGCGCCGCCGCACTCTCAAGCGGCGCACTGTAGCAGTGCGCCACCGGGCCAGCCCTCTGTGAACATTTTGAGGACCCTCTCATATACATATATGTAAACTAGCAGAAAAAAAGTACACTATCTGGAGAGAAACACTGTGAATGAAAACTTTCGGGCTGGTGGTTTAGCTCAAGGGTTCAGATCTCTGTACAAGCTAGCCACAAAAAAAAAAGAGAGAACAGAAACTCTTGTTCTATCCTGACTTTTTTCTCTTTTGGACATTTAAAAGGATAAATAAAAATCTACTCATAGGTACATCCATGAAGTTTTGAGAAAAGAACTTTTCAACATTCAAGGAAAACAATAAAAAAAAAGACCTTTCCATTTCTGTATTTAGTATAAAGGTACTTTACAATTTTTGTTCAATTCTTAAGACACCCATTTCAACATTAATTGTGTGTTTCTGGAATCTCTAATTCTAGATTATGAAAGAAACATGCATTCCAGAATTGAAGAAATACAACGAACAGCTTTCAGCTACTTCCTATACAACAAATAACTGGAAAATAATGGAAACCTCACAGCTCCAGCTCTTTTGGTTCTGTCAAATAGCAACTTGTGTCATGTAATAATAAGGAGCACCATCCAAAATATCTCCAGAGGATGATCAGACATTACTTTATTATTATTATTTTTTTCCTTTTTGTCTTTTTTTTTCGTGACCGGCAACGGATCGCAACCCTCAGTGTCGTCATCAACAGTGACCAGAGCTGGGTGTCTTATCAGCACCTGTGTGAGAGGAAGCAGAGGCAGCCACAGGCAGCCTGATGGATGGGTTGACAGAGTGGCCCAAACAGCCCCCAGGTGTTCAGTCTGAGAACAGCAGCTGGAAGTGGGAGGGCCTTGCCCAATCCAAGAGCAGGTGAGTACACGGGACGGGACGCTGTTATAAGGACTGAAGGGCAGGGAGGGTCCCGCCCTTGGGAACTGTGTGATAAAGGAGCAGAAGGTCTAGAGAAAAGCAGGAAAAGGGAACAGAGCCAGGCAGCGTCAGAGAGCAAGTTGCCTTAGCTTCGAACACAAACCAATGACTCAAAAGGTACTCTTGAAGGTGCAAAAGCTATTTCTAACCAGGCCTCCTTCTAAAAGTTCAGGAAAACTAACTAACATAAAACTGACAAAAGTCTCAGAAAAACACTGAGGTCAAATCCCATACAAAGATGTTAAAAGAAAAACAGGATGTGAAGTAGAATGACATCCCCATAGACAACAAACGCACACCAGAAAACATGCCTGCAAAACAGACCCAAGCTGTAACTCACTGTTTTGAGGTGTGGATGATAAGAAAATTATACCAGGAGAGAAAAGAACAGCACGAATCAGAGTTAGAAAAATTTAGAAATGAGGTGAGGAAAGAATTAGAAATAAATAAAAAAAAATCATCTCAGAAATGAAGACCAAACTAGAAGGAACACAAGAATGAATGAACACAACATACAAAACCTGAAGAATGACAGAAGGCAAAAAAGAAGATAATTTTTAAAATTAGGGAAAATATGAGAAAAAGTGACAAAAAGATTCAACTCATGGATAACAGGAGTTCCTGAAGAAGGAAACCTAATGAAGGGTGGAGACCAAATCCTAAATCCTTTCCAGAGATTTAAAAAAAAAAAAAAATTGAAACTACATATTTTATTTTTTTTTTTGTCTTTTTTCATGACCGGCAACGGATCGCAACCCTTGGTGCTGCGCCCACACCTCGCTCAGCCAGTGAGCGGGAACCGGTCTGTATGTGGGATCCGAACCCTCGACGGGAGTGCTGCCGCGCTTCCCAAGCGGCGCACTGTAGCAGTGCGCCACCGGGCCGGCCCGAAACTACATATTGAAAGAGCACACTGAATACCTAGAATATGGACCCGATATAATCATCACAAAGACATATTCTAGTGACATTACTGGACTTTAAAGATAAAGGAGTATAAAAAAGCCACTTTTGGGGATCTAGGCAAAAAGAACAAGTTAACTTATAAAGGCAAGAAACTTAGATTATTATCAGACTTTTCAAGAGCAACACTATGTATCAGAGAAAATAAAGAAAACATTTAAGATGATCAAGTCAAGAAAATGTGAGCCAAGGATTTTATACACAGCAAAACTGATTTACAAGCATAATGGATACAGACTGTTGTCAACATTAAGAACTGGAAATACCACTCCCATGAGCCCTTCCTGAGGGGTCTACCAGGGAACAGGGTTCAGACAACCAAATGACTAGAGAGACGTCAACATAAGCACTGGTGGTGAGCCATAAATATATAGCACCATCCCCATGCTGACCAGCCAAAAAAAATACACACATGCACGCACGCGCGCGCACACACACACACACACACACACACACACACGCTTGTTGAACTAAGTAACTCTAAAGGAGGTTAAAAGGGAGAGAGTAGAGCGTGTAATAGTTATTGTCCTAAAGCACAGATATAGACAGTGTAACTATCTTAAAATATGGGGAAACCGTCATAGTCAAGAGGGACCTAAGGAGATGTGACAACTGAATATTACGTGGTATCCTGGATGAGATCCTGGAACAGAAAAAGTTTCATATTGGGTAAAAACTAATAAAATCTGAATAAAGTATGAACTTTAGTTAATAATGATGTATCAATATATGTTTATTAATTGTAACAAATGTATCATACTAACATAAGATGCTAATAATGAAGGAAACCGAGTGTGAGGTATGTGGGAAATCCCTGTATTTACCTCAGCAATTTTTCTGTAAACATAAAAGTATTCTAAAATAAAAAGTTTACTAAAAAAAATGGGAATGAAGAAAGAAAATATAAAAACACTGAACCATTTTCAGTAGGCATATTGGTGATGATGATATTAAAATTAATGTTCAGAAGCTGTTGTGTGTATGATGTGGTGTAAAAACTATGGGGATGTTAATTCAGTCATCCCCCGAGTCCTTGGGAACTAGGAAAAGAGGAGATGCAGATATTATAGAAGAGATTAGGTGAAAACCCTGTAGTACTAAATTTGATTTGGAGTTTTCAGGATGAATTTATGCAGTGTTTTATCTGTGTGTATGTGTCTCTGCACATATGTGTATATCCCCTAGCCCTGTCCACTGAAAGTCCACTGAAAAGACCACCCAGTAGCAATGAACATCCCTGCATCCCAAGCCCGAGTGCAATCTTAAAATATCATTTCCTACTAAGGCTTTTTGAGGAATGTTTAATTCCAGTTCTGGGGCAGGAAATTTATAAAATAAGCCTGGAATATCTTGTCATATCAGATAGCAAGGAGGTGCTCAAAGACTACTAGGGTTATGTTAAAAGACTCAAGAGCCAACCATTGGCCATAAATGGGGCAAGTTGAGTTTCACTCAAGGTGATAACCACAATGGACTGAAACTCATCAAATATTTAAAATCTATTAACTCACAATGATACTTAAAAACCAAACCAACTATAACAATGGGAAACTTTCTGAGAAATGCGTCTTCATTAGGTGATTTCATCATCGTGTGAACATCACAGAGTGTATTCACACAAACGTAGACGTACGGTCTGGTTGTATGTACCATGGTTGTATGTATAGCCTATTACTCTGAGGCTGCAAACCTGTGTGGCCTGTTACTATACTGAATACTGGAGGCCACTGTAATACAATGGTAAGTATTTGTGTGTCTAAACATCTAAGTATAGAAAAGGACAGTAAAATACGGTACAATAAAAAATGGTAGTTTTGTTTACACCAGCATCAAGCTGCAAACCTGTGTGGCCTGTTACTATACTGAATACTGGAGGCCACTGTAATACAATGGTAAGTATTTGTGTGTCTAAACATCTAAGCATAGAAAAGGACAGTAAAATACGGTACAATAAAAAATGGTAGTTTTGTTTACACCAGCATCACCACAAACATGTGAGTCATGTGTGGAGCTAGGACGTTATGACAGCTAGGATATCACCAGGCACTAGGAATTTTTCAGCTCCATTATAATCTTAAGGGACCACCATCGTATACATGGTCCAATGTTGACCAAGAAACATCATTAAGTAGTTTGTGACTGTAGATGGTAACCTTTGGCAGATGCTAGGAATAGATTCATTAATTTGAAAAAATGGAAAATTAAAAGAAAGAATCAAGCACTTGTAGTGACTTTCCTGCAAGAATTTACTGCTGGGTAACCACATAGTAGGTAAGAGGCAGCTTTGCTTTATAGACGTTGTCTAGGGAATAAATGAAAAAAATGAAAGAATTCAAATGTCACTATTTTTGCAACTCCTAATGAATTAACAGACCGAGTGGCATTGAGCAGTGGCTAACCTCATAAAAACAGACCACCAGACATTATGTGCCTCCTGATAAAAGAACACAGCAGGGGATCAAACCTAAGTCTGATGAAGTCTCCAGATGCACCTGCCAACCTGCGGGAAGTGCACAGGACAGAGGGACGTGGTATGCCCTCTGCCACTCCACACTATGGGAAGCTCTCCCAGTCAAATGTCCCATTTCTTCAAAAGATAAATTGTAAGGAAAAGAAGAGGATGGAGAAAAACCTGCAGATTAAAGAGACTTATAAGACACTCCAAATTAAAATATAAGCAGGACTATGGTGCTTGGGGATGCACAGTCGGGTGTTAAAACTGTAAAAAACATGAAGAAATGATTATTATAAAAATCAAGATGGGGCTATTTTTGAGAGAGGGAGGCAGTGGTATTCACACAGGACGCATGGAGTCTTTCTGGGGCGGCTGGCAAAGTTCTATCTCCTAACCAGGTGGTGGTTATAAGGGTGTTCAACCTGTAATAATTTGTTAAACTATACATTTAGTTTGTGTAGTTTACCTGTATCTATGTTTATTTTTAAATTAAAAAAAAGAAAAGACACTGACTAGATGTGAGCACCTCATGATTATCCTGAAGATGAAAACACAAGGCAAACCGAGGTTAACTACCTTGTCTTGGGTAAAAATTCATTTTGGACTTTGTCAGTTCTGCACACACACAGGGAGAGAGGCTTACCTCGGCCAGGGCCAGGGCGGAGAACGGTGTGTCTTCGGCAGGTTTCACCACCACAGTGCAGCCGGCTGCCAGGGCAGCCCCCACCTTCCTGGTGATCATGGCACTGGGGAAATTCCACTGAGGTCAGAAGAGCAGAAGAGCAGCATGAGACAGAGGAACAACCACCTCATTCTCCAGAAAAGGGCATGTTAGGAAGTCAGTTAACAAATTCCACAGCACAACTGACTGGCGAACCTCTTCTCCCACTGCGCAGGTGAGCTCTCCGAACACCTGGCCCCTGCCAGCTCGAGGGACTCAGGAGATAAAGGCTCAGAAGGACAGGAAACATTTTAAGAATTTGACACAGTATGAAATTATCTAGACCAGGGATCAGCCAACTTTTTCTGTAAAGAGCCAGACGGTAAATTTTTTAGGCTTGTGAGGTATACAGTTTCTGTCACAACCACTCAACTCTGCAGTTGTATTGTGAAAGCTGCCACAGAGAGTATGTATATACAAATGAGTGTCGCTGTGTCTCAATAAAACTTTATTTACAAACACAGGCAGTACGTGGATTTGGCCTGGGACCCTTGGGAGAAAATATTAGCAATAGTGATTCTGAAAATGGCAGATGATCTATTACTTCCCTCTATATACATATTTATAGATATCTATAGACAACTAGATATCTATAATAACAATATTTTATTTTGACAAACTTGTGTAGTGCTTTTTCTGTAGCAGGGATTGTTCTAAGCACTTTAAAATTACAATTAATTCAATCCTTATCACAACACTAAGAGGCTGATATTATTCTCCTCATTTGCAGGTTTGGGGAAGCTGAGACAGTGCAGGTAAGTAACTTGCTTAAGGTCACATGAGCTTCAAGTCAAACCTAGTGAGTCTAGGCAGTTAGGGGGATCCTATCTGTAACTATGCTGAGCAAGCAAAGAACCACAGTCTTGAGACCAGCTGGCAGATATAAGAGAAGTTAATATGTCATCTAGTAAAGGTAGGTCCAAGAAAGGCTGGTTGCCAAGGGAAAGCTGGCCACCCTGTAAGTATACTGCAGCCCCATCCAGGCAGATACGATATCTTATTTTTTAGCCTTTTTACCTCCAGAACCATGCCCAGTGCCTGCTGGTAGGTCCACAAATGCTTTGCTGTTAATGATAACAATAAATTAAGCATAAATTTTTTCCCAAATTATGGCACATTAAAAAATGTGTCATATCTTAAGTCTTTTGAAAAGTGATTAATACAAGAAGATCTTTTCAGAGGTGCTAGGCAATGCCAGGAAGAAGCCTTCGTGTCAAGTCAGAAAAGCCCCCTGGGTCCTCCTGTGGTCATCCCACTTTTGCAGGTGTTACCAAACACATACTCCCACTCACTGCCACCACGCCTAATGCAATTGCAGAGGACCAGGAAACACACCTCCGCAATCAGCAAAGGAATCAGGAAACCAGGATCAGGTGACAAGCTAACAGGATGAGCACACCTCCTTACGAGGAAGAATAAATTGTTTCCTGACTCCTTACCCAATAAATTGTTTCCAGTCACCTACTCTACCACCTTGCTGATCCTGCCACATACCGGGGTGATGACTGTGGCCACACCAACGGGTTGCTTGAGGACCAAGGCCCGCTTTTCCTTTGCTGCGGTATAAATAATGTCTCCATAAATGCGGCGGGCTTCCTCTGAAAACCACTCTAGGAATTGGGCAGAATAGAGAATTTCTCCCTGTGCCTCCTTCAATGGCTTTCCCTGAATTAAATCAGAAAAGAACACATTTATTATCTTCTTATAATAAATGCATGACTCTGTGTTTCTAAACTCTTCAAAGCTGCAGGAAGCATAGAAAAGTCTCCTATTACAAAACCCACAGGGTTGTTGGGAAATTTCTAACTTTAGCGAGAGTTTTAGAAAGCAGAATTACAAATGATAATGGATATATGTATGACTGGATCACCCTAAACCACAAGAGTCATCTGTATTTTCAGTATGTTTACAAATTAGGAGGAGACACCTAGAACTGCATATTCTAATTTTTTTCCTTCTTCCAATATCTCTGAAATGTCATAACCATAGTGTTAAATAATTTATTACAGCAATGGAGGAACTACTGATACATTTTTAAATGTGCAAAAACATGAAAAATCAAAGCAGCCACATAAAAAAATTGGAATAATGAAAAAGCAGTATTTATATAGTTCCAAACAAAATCTAGTTTTGCATATTATTAAAGAATAAACTAGAAGATACAAATTTTATTTTAGCAAATGTGAGTGCCTGGCACAATATCAATTTTTTATCTGATCAGTAGATGAGGAATCTCATATTCTTTAGCAACAGAACAGCACTGATGGGAAGTTGAGACTTTCTCAAGCTTTAGTCCAAGAATTCCTAGACAGTTTCTCAGGGCAGCAAGCCAGGATGCTGAACTTACACATTCAGCTGTGATTATCTTGGCAAGGTCATCCTTATTTTGTATCATTAAATTGTACCATTTCCGAAGTAATGAACTCCTCTCCTGAAAAAGAAATAACAAGGCAGAGAAGTAATGACATACCAAGTGTAAAACAGATTACTAAATAATCTCCAATTTCCTAAAATATTAGCAGTGTGGTCTATTGTTTATGTAATTATTAATGTTATGTGACAATTTGACTGGTCTACAAAATGCCCAGATAGCTAGTAAAACATTACTTCTGATACCACCCAAAGCAATCTATAGATTCAATGCAATCCCCACCAAAATACAAATGACATTCTTCACAGAAATAGAAAAAAAAAAAACAATCCTAACATTCACATGGAACTACAAAAGACCCCAAAGAGCCAAAGCAATCCTGAGGAAAAAAAAAAAAAAGTCAGAGGCATTACACTCCCTGACTTCAAACTATACTACAAAGCTATAGTAACCAAGACAGCATGGTACTGGCATAAAAACAGACACATGAACCAGTAAAACAGAACAGAGAACCTAGAAATCAACCCATGTACTTACAGCCAACTGATCTTCAACAAAGGCACCAAGAACACACACTGGGGAAAGGACAGCCTCTTGAACAAATGGTGCTGGGAAAAGTGGATATCCATGTGTAGAAGAATGAAACTAGACCTGTTCCTCTCACCACATACCAAAATCAACTCAAAATATATTAAATACTTAAATATAAGACTTGAAACTATAAAAGCCCTAAAAGAAAACATAGGAGAAACACTTCAGGATGCAGGACAGAGCAAGACTTTATGAGTAAGACTTCAAAAGCACAGGCAACAAAAGAAAAAATAAACAAATAGGATTATATCAAACTAAAAAGCTTCTACCCAGCAAAGGAAACAATCACAGAGTTAAAAGACAACCTACAGAGTGGGAGAAAATGTTTGCAAAGTATATATCTGACAAGGGATTAATATCCAGATCATACAAGGAACTCAAACAACTTAACAGTAAAAAAAAAAAAAAAAAACTGATTAAAAAATGGGCAAAGGAGCTGAATAGACATTTCTCAAAAGAAGACATACAAATGACCAACAGGTGTATGAAAAAATGCTCGATATGACGAATCATCAGGGAATTGCAAATCAAAACCACATTGAGATATCATCATACCTGTTAGATTGGCTATTACCAAAAAGTGAATAACAAATGCTGGCAAGTATGTGGAGAAAGGGGAACAGTTATACACTG
>NW_007728242.1:227674-256696 GCF_000696425.1 Galeopterus variegatus
ACCCGGGGCCTTGGTGTTATCAGCACCGCACTCTCCCGAGTGAGCCACGGGCCAGCCCCCTACTTTTTTTTTTAATTATTATTTTTAATTGTGGTAAAATACAATAACATAAAATTGACCACCTTAATCATTTTCAAGTGTACAGTTCAGTGGCATTTAGTACATCACAGTGACGTACAACCATCGCCACCATCCATCTCCAGAGCTTTTTCATTCTGCAAAGCTGAAACTCTGTACCCATTCAACAATAACTCCCCATTCCTCCTTTCCCACAGCCCTGGCAACCACCATTCTACTTTCTGTCTTTATGAATTTGACAACTCTAGGTACCTCATATAAGTAGAATCATACAGCATTTGCCATTTTGTGATTGGCTTATTTTACTCAACATAATGTCTGCAAGTATCGTTCCCTATTTTAACAACTCACTGGCAAGTTGGATCTGTCCTACAGACTGAGATGGGAACGGGGTGTGTGTGAGTGGCATAAGAAAGGGTGTTACGCACTTAAGATGAGGGCCCAGGCTCAACGACGTGAAGCACCAAGAACAGTACTGAGCTGTGGTGGGTACAAAAATGGCTTCCAAAGATGTCCATGTCCTAATCCCCGTGTTACCTCATGTGGCAAGAAGGGACTTTGCAGGTGTGATTAAGTTAGGGACCTTGTGGTGGGGAGATTTTCCTGGATTATCTGGGTGGGCCCCATGCAGTCAGTCACAAGGGTCATTATAAGAGAGAGGCAAGAGGGTCAGAGTCAGAGAAGATGAAGTGACAACAGAAGCAGAGGTTGGGGCCACGGGACATGGCATGCGGGCAGCCTCTAGAAGCTGGAAAAAGCAAGGAATCAGATTGTCCCCTGAGGATTTCAGAAGGAATGCAGCCCTGCCACCCATTTTGAACCTCTGACCTCCAGGACTGTAAGAGAGTAAGTTTGCATTGGTTTAGCTGCTAAGTTTGTTACAGCAGCAGTAGAAAACGAATTAGCTTAAAAGGTGGTCAATATATATTAGTTCCCTGCTTCCCACGTTCCAGGAGTTCAGAAGTTGGGAAAAGGAGGTCTATAACACGTGAAGGAAAGACACAAGGCAAAGCAAAAGCTGCCAAGGCATACAGAGCAGGGCTGCGGGCTCAGAGAAGGGAGAATTGAAGGCTCGTGGTGTGCCAGGCTCTAGGCAGAAGTTACTTGTGAGCTTGATCTTCACCAGCAGGCGGATGTATAAGGAAGGGGAAAGAGACCGGGGAGAAAGATAGCAAAGGGCTGGAGGCGAGAGAGGGATGAATCACAGAGCTGCCCTACAACCTGCGTTCACCATGTCACTGCGTTCACCATGTCACTGCATCCACGCCCCACCATCTCCTGCCTGTGGTGGTGGACCCTTAGGAAGCCAATGGCACCACTCTCTTAGTAAGATGTTCCAGGATCTAAGAGCCCCTCCTTCCAAGAAGAAAGGTCCCCTGAGAAGACCCGAGCCCTTGTCAGATGGAAGGGGCACAGACATTAGAATGGGTGGTGGCATCTGCCAGGCTCAGTGAGAGGTTTCCAACATCAGCCCTACAGCCGCGGAACCACCACTGACAGTACTGACAGAGCTCCCCAGACCCTACACTGTAACGCTATAGGGCGAGTGGCTTTGATCCTTGTGGGACCTTATGGGACTCCAAAATGCTGCTATACATAGGGCCAGGGATCAGGCCTTGACCCACTCCCTTCCTGTGGTCTCGCCATTCCCACAGCTGCAAGTACGTGTGCATTACATACGCATATGCCTTTCACAGTTACATCTCCAGCCCAGGACCTATCTCACGCTTCAGACTCATATGTCCAGCAGCCTACGTGACGTCCTCACTTGGGTGTCTGATGAACATCTCAGACTCAACGTGTCCAAAACTGAGCTCTGACATCTGACCCCAATGCCGCTGCACGCCACCCTTCCCCATCTCAGCCGGTGGTTATTCCATCCTTCTAGTTGCTCAGGCCGAAAGCCTGGTCACCATTGACTTCCCCGCTTTCTCTCATACCCCATAATGATCATCAGGAAATCCAGTTAGCTCTCCCTTCATGCTACCACAGTGCTCCCTTTAAGGCACCACCTCCACTGCCACCTCCCTAGTTCAAGCCATCGTGACCTCCCACCTAGATCACTGCAGCATCCCCCCAGCAGATCTCTCTGCTTCCACCAGTGTCCCTCCTTCAGTCTATTCTCAGCACTGTGGCCAGAGTACCTGTTCAAAACGTAAACCAGATCATATTTCTGCTTAAAACCCTGACACGGCCCCCACATCACACAAAGTAAAACCCAAGGGCCGGCCCGGTGGCGCACTGCTATAGTGCGCCTCTTGGGAAGCGCGGTGGCGCTCCCGCCAAGGGTTCAGATCCCGCGTACAGACCGGCCGCTCACTGGCTGAGCGAGGGGCGGGAGCAACACCGAGGGTTGCAATCCCGTGGCCGGTCCCGGTCCGGTATGGGCGCGACACTGAGGTTTGCGATCCGTTGCCGGTCACGAAAAAAGACAAAAAGGAAAAAAAAAAAAAAAGTAAAACCCAAAGTCCTTAGAATGGCCCATATGTCCCACGTGACCAGGCCCTCCTCCCATCATCTCTATGACCTCTTCCCCCACAACTCTTCCCCCTTGCTCAGTCCACTCGGGCCACACGGGCCTCCTGGCTGCTCTGCTCCTGACTTTTCCTCTAGCTGAATTCCTTTACCTCCTTTGGTCTTTGCATCTCATGGCCTCAGTGAGGCCTTCCCCAATGTTACAAACTGAATGGTGTCCTCCCAAAATTGATATGTTGAGGTCCTAACCCCCACGTACCTCAGAATGTGACCGTAGGAGGGTACTTCAAAAAGTTCAAGGAAAGATTTGTAGTATCTTTTATTTTCTTGGCAGCTGGCCGGTAAGAGGATCTGAACCCTTGACCTTGGTGTTATATAACAGTGCACTCTAAACAACTGAGCTAACCAGCCAGCTCCCATATTATGTTTTGATTCCATTTTCCATCAACTTTTTGAAGTACCCTTGTACTCGGAAATAGGGGCTTTAAAGAGGTAATTAAGTTAAAATGAGGTCACTGATGTGGGCCCTAATTCAATATGACTGCTATGCTTACAAGAGAGGAGATTAGGATACAGACATAGAGAGAGACCATGTGAAGACACAGAGAAGACAGCCACCTACGAGCCAAGGAGAGAGGCCTCAGAAGGAAACAACCCTGTTGACACCTTGAAGTTGGACTTCTAGCCTCCAGAACTATAAAACAGTAATTGCTGTTTAAGCCACCCAGTCTGTGGCACTTTGTCATGGCAGTCCGAGCAGACTAATTATACCTGGCCACACAGTACCAGATGCTCCTAGATTTCTTAGTTTTCTTCTTACTGTATCCTCCCCACCCAACCCCCCCACCAATTCTCCAGTGTTCTGTCAGTAAACAGCACTTGTCCATTCAGGTAGAGCACGTGGGGAACGGTCCTGCACTTCTCCCTTCTTCTGCACAAAGCCTGATTCTTCCTACAGGTCTCTCCTTTCCCTATTCCATGCTAGCCCGGGGCACTCACTGCCAGCCTTCTCATGGACCACTGCGGCAGCCTCCTGCCTGGTCTCCCTGCAGTCGGGTCGGTAGTTCGGACACTCTGAAGAGCCACACGTGCCACCCACCTCCCTGACACCTCCCGCGCGTCCCACGGTCAGGCCTGTTGACGAGACTCTCGGCTCATTTGTGTTACGTGTTTGTGTTCTGCCTCCCCTCATGGACAGTGCAGTTCATGAGGCTTGACGGCAGGGGCCGTGTCCCCAGAGCCTAGCACAGTGCTTGGCACAAAGGTGATGCTCCAACCTTATTTGTTGATCGTTTCCTTCCTTGTTACTCTGTTTCTGCATTGTGTTCCCCGGGGAAATGAGGAGAGGAGGGAGTCGACGCAGCTGGTTTCACTTTGGGGCAAAGTCCCCTCTGCTCCCCGCCGGCCCCGCCAGCCCTCGCCCCCTGCAGCCGGCGCGCTCTCACCTTGACCGAGGCCCCCCTCCACCTGCAGAAAGCCTCGTAATAACTTCGTATAGCATACATTATACGAAGTTATACGAGGAATCAGTAATACTGACCCTGTCTTTACTTAAAGTTTTGATATTTGTTCATCACGGATTTTTGCATTAATTTTGATTTTTTAAATTATTGCACTGAAATAGTGTTTGTCTTGATGGCTGATGTCTTGATGTCTTTGGCGCCCCCGAAATTCCAGCCTTGTTCCGGCTCCATGTGGGATGTGCACTGAGGACCAGCTGTGCCCACACGCATCCCTAACAGGCTGATTCGAGAGAACCTGTGAGAGGAAACTGTATTCCAAAGCCAGACCTGCAGCGGCCTGCAGGGTGGACTGAGGACGCACACCTTTGCGTGGCTCGGAGCAGGTATTCAATCTCTGGCTGAAGAATAGAGGGACAAAGGACCGTAAGAAACTGAGAGTGTCGCAGAGGCTGCACTTTCCATAGCATTCCTAGCTAGCCCTGAGGAGGGGACAGCAGGCCACTGGCCTTCCTTGCCCTGTTCACCGCCCCCCCACGTCCCTCCGCTGGGTCCTTTGCTGTTTCAGTGGAGGCTTCTAGCTCCACAGCCGAAAGCAGGGCGCCATGGCCCTGGAGCGGCGGCGGCAGGAAACAGGCAAGAGGGCGCGCGTGCACCGGAGCGAAGAGACCGCGGGGAAGCGGGAGGAGCGAGCCGGCGGGAGGGACCCGGCGGGTCGCGCGGGGGCGGCAGAGGACGCGGGCTGAAGGTTGTCGAGACGCGGAGCAGCGCCCTCTCCCCGCGCCCTCGGCGCTGCACGGTGGCGCCAGGCTCTGGACATTTCCCTGAGCCACCGTCTCCCGGGGAGGGTTGGGGCCGGGGACCCGGGAAGGCTCGCCGGGAGATTGACCTGCTCCCCGCCGTCGCCTTTCCCACTCTCGGGTGCTTATTTGTCTGTAACTAATCCTTAGCCCCCCAACCGCTGCAGGAGAACCCCTCCCTCCCCTTGTCCCCCAAATCCGGCGTCCCCGCCGCAGGACTCTGTGCTCGGTCAGTAGATGCGCTGGTTGCCTGCCCCAGCTGCCAAGGCCATGATCACGCTTCTTCGTCGTTGCAGCTCTTGCGCATGTAGGATTTGGGGCAATGGTTCTCTGAGGGGGACCAGTGCTCTTTCCTGGGAGTGTGTCTAGACATTCTCTCCATTGATTGGGAGCCGGGTTGCTCCTGATAAATGACAGTGCCTTTGGAGATAAACAGACTTGGATCCAAACTCAGTATCTGTTGCCGACAAACTATGTGACCTTCGAAAATTAACCTGCCCTCTCACTTGTAAAATGGAGCAATACCCGCCCTATAGGTTTGTTGTGAGGTGACTTATAATGCTTAGTACAGTTGCTACGTGAAATTCAGTACAGTGTTCAAAGACATACTAGCTGCCCTAGGCCAAGCCACTAGTGAGATTGAAGTTAGGCCTCCAACTAGTAAATGGAACCATTTGTTTGAATCAATCAAGGTATAAGGATTGAACATACTGCCGTCACCTTTAAGCAAATTCTTCATCCATTAAAAAATTGGACTTGGGCCAAAAATTCCGGAAGCGACAAGGAGAGGCTTAAACTTTAATGAGCATAAATATAAAAATAGTAGGCTTATACTGGGAATTGTGGGTCCAAGTGAAGCCCAACCGTATGCATTCATTTTAGGATCACTAGTCTTTGCTTATCTCCCGTTCTCAACTCCTGCAGTGTTGCCAGTGTCTTGCTGTCTTATCCGAAGCATGTAGGATCTTCACTTTTTTCTAGGACATTGGTTTCTTATTTGCAAAATGCCGAGAGGCAGTAGGTACTTTAAATTTTGACTTTGCTTTTGCTGAGTCAGATCCATTTAGTTTGGAGCCAGTTACATCTGGCGGAAGTGGTAACAGCGGAGTTTCATGTTGTTGTGTGTATGTAGATTTACAATTTAGTTCTGTATTTTATTGAAGGAATTGGGGAAAGAGAGGGAGTCCTTATAGGGATGTAGGACCGTGTATCACAATCAGGACCGGAAAGCTGGCGCGTTTACACCTACTGCCAGCAGAAGGAGCTCTACCAATTTCTATGGCTTGGGGAAATCGGGGGAAAATCGGTCGAAGCCCAATCAACTGAGGCCCAGAAAAGTGGAGTCAGTTATGACTACCTGTCTTGTTCCAAAATTACTCCAATCTGCTTATCTTTTTAGGGCTCTATTTGAAACCGTGCCCACTCCCCTTCCCAGCTGGCTTATCCATTAGGCACAGTAGGCATGATGCCTAGGGCCACACAAAAATATTTAATTTCTTCTAAAATCAGAAGAAGAAAATAATCTTCTAGGTGGAATATCAATATGTCGATCTTTATATTAATGCACATGTAAAATGTGATTTTTATTTAGCTATTTGTGTTTGTGAAAGAAATGGTTTCACAAAGGCAAAAGTACCTAGGGCCTAGGAAATTCACAATGTGGCCTTCCCCTTCTCCACCACTGTTTTGTGCCCTCTGCAAACCCCTAGTCACAGTGGGATCAATTCCCTCCTGGCTCCTGTCTTACTTCTAGGCTGTCCTGATGGCCCCCAGAGCCTGGCTGGCTGTGTTCACCAGGGCTTACAAGGACAACAAGACCACTGGGTGACAAGCACCTTTTCCCTCCTTTCTCTTTAGCTCTTCCTTGTCCTGGGAACCTCCACCCCCCAAATTCCACCTTTATCCTTCGTCTTCCCCCATTTGCTATAATGGCCCTGTGATGACAGCAACATATTAGACTTGAGTAGAGGTGAGTTGGAATTGTCTGCCTTATCTCAAAAGTTTCTGGGCATAAAAATTGTATGTCATTTATATGCACAAGGAGACCCACCTTCACTTCAGAAGCCTCACCCAATTTTGGTTTATACACATATCTAAATTGTTATGAAAGATGTAATACTGAATACCTGTAAACTATTTTTTATCTATTTTTAATAAATTCAATAAGGAAGATAGGTTACTTAATAGAAATCTGTAGTGAATCTTTTGGACAGGGAAAATTTCTTTTGAAGAATAGTCAACGTGCATTGAATGCTTACTGTATACTAGGCCCTATTCTAAGCACTTTGTATATATTTACTCATCTGATCTTTACAACAGCCCCATAAGGTGGGCACTATTATTATCTCCATTTTATAGATAAGGAAACTGAGGCATAGAGATTTTTAATAAACTGCACAAGGCCACACAGATAGAAAGAAGGTGGCAGAACAGGTTTCAAATGAAGCTTGAGGCCCTCTGACTCTCAAACGCATATCTCCCCATGACTCTTTAATGTAAATGCATGTTTATTTCTCACCTTGTGTCTGTATTTCCAGAAGAGCTCTAAATGATAGAATCATGCTGTCTCGTTTGTACCAAAGCCACCTGTATTAGGAAAGGGGGGGTGTAGGGTAGAAAGAAAAATTCTTCTATATGCTTATTCTTTGTCAGATAGTTTTCTTAATATTACAAGCTATATTTTAACTTTCTTTTAAAGACATAGCTTTGATGTTTTTTTTTGTTTTGTTTTGTTTTTTTTTGTCTTTTTTCCGTGTCCGGCAACGGATCGCAACCCTCAGTGTTGCCCCCGTACCAGACCGGGGACCGGCAACGGGATCGCAAGCCTCGGTGTTGCTCCGGCGCCTCGCCCAGCCAGTGAGCGGGAACCGGTCTGTATATGGGATCCGAACCCTCGGACGGGAGCGCCGCCGCGCTTCCCAAGCGGCGCACTATCCAGTGCGCCACCGGGCCGGCCCAGCTTTGATGTTTTTATGGTTACAAAACTAATACTAACTTCATAAAAAATCAAGCAGTAGTTTCACGTAAAGCTCATATGCATAACCATCTCACTGTCTAAGCAAAATATTTCCTATTTTATTACATTCCTAAAGTTATGTCATTCTGAACCTTAAACAAAAAATACATAATGAGAACTTGGGGATTAGTAAAATTAGTAAATTTTGGGATTTGCTTAGTAACTGAACCCATTTCCTTCTTTGGTGCTTTTTGGGATGGGTTTGTTTTATTCTGTCTTGTTAGATGTCGTTCCTAGGCAGCATTATTTTTCTTCTCTGGTGACCCTTGGAAACCCTTCATTGACTACTCTTGGATGTTCTGAGTTTACCAAAGCCCCAGTTTATAATTGCCAGCTCTATGTCCACAGGCTTTGAATGCCCAGAATGAGAGGGAGGAAACTCAAAGGCCTCCGTGGCCAAAAGGGGCATGGAAACGGCACACTGTGTGGCTGGTGGGGACTGGAGGACGTGGCAGAAGGCACGCTTTAAGTGGGCAGTTGGCTTCTCAGCTCTAGGTGATTCTCACATTTACATGGGAATGTCAGTTAATGAAGCCAGTTTTTTGGGGTTTTTTTTTTTTTTGGTTTTTTTGAGAGCTAGAAATATAGATTTCTGTGTGAATATTTTCATTTAGAAAAAAATGGCATAAATTTATAAAACACCTCATAGCTAAACAAAACACATCAGCTAATGGCCTTTGGCTTAAAAATAGTCAGAATTAAAAGTAGTCAGAAGCAGCTGGATCTGATGCTCTCAGGGCTGGGGAGAGCTGCGGGATTCATTTCCTTGGGGCTTTGCAAGTGGCTGAGTTAAGGTTACAGAGGCAACTGTTGGCAGAAACTGTCTCATATCATTCCACCTTCAATTCATCCTTCTGTTTGGCTAACCTGAGAATGAATAGCATTTTCTCCCACACTTTTAGAGCTCCTGTCTAGCTTTTAATGTATAATATGTATAATTTGAGCTTTAAGATCACCATCATTTTCATGAAGAGCTTAACCTAAATTCCCCCTGGACTAAGTGCTGTTGATTGGCTACTTCATGACAGGTATATTCTGAGCCTAGCATTTTCCAAACTCTTGATTCTAGGCCGTAAATCTGCTCTCTCCCCTCCACCTTCCAAATGGAATCAGCATCTTAGCTTGGGCTGTAGGAATCTGACCTTGCCACAGGCTCGGATAAGCCCCATTAGAACAGCCAGAGATAGAGAGACCAGGAGTGGTTGCTCTTGTGTAATCCCAGACAAGTGTCGGTATCTGTTGCCAAATACTGAAAGAGCAGCCGGTTCCAGCTGATCACCATAAAAGCTTTCCCAGCACTTGTGGCTTCAGAGGCCGAGGAGGCAGGGCACCCTGATAAATGTGTGGAAAGGATGCATGAGGGCTCCGCCCCTGTAAAGTGAGGGAGTCTAAAATATGCATTGACTATCAGTATGCACAGGTGAGTCTGTTTCTCAGAAAGTAAAAAAATATTTGGAGACAACTTTGCTTGTGTCTCCATACAAATTTCATGTTACAATGAAATCCAGAGAAAACCTTGATCAGAGATGCAGTGCCTCTGCCTAGAGGCTTTCAGATTTCTGTTTATTGCTTTTTCTCCCCTCAGGAAGACAGAGTTTGTTTGCTGTTCTGGTGAAGCTAAACAGTAGTTGAACAGTTGACTTCATTGGAAAACGATATTATTTTGAAGCGAAGCTTGGCATTCCGTGTCAGTGACCTGCTCAGAAGGGAAAGCAGTGGTTCTGCACTGGATTTTGGAGCCGCAGCTCTGAGCGTTCCCACGTCACCAGAGGAGCCAGTGAGGGATGAAAGCATGTCTGCTTCCAGGTTGTGGTCTGCCCTGCTGATCATGCTGGGTTCTCTCTGCCCTAGAGGTTCAGCGTGTGGCATTTCAACACACATAGAAATAGGTGAGTACTGGTGCCTTGTGTATTATTGAAAGAACAATAAATTTGTCAAAAGACATTAAGGAAGAGATGGAAAATTTATCCCATGTTTTGAAACAATTTCTCCCACCCGGCTGAGTGGACCTGCAGCGGAGAGGAGAAAGCTATGATTGGAGTGGTCCAGGTATGGGGATTCACAGGGTGGGTTCAGTGGTGGAGCAAGAGAGCGGATGCCCCTTTGGTTCTAGGGTCCCTTGGTGTTTCTCTGAGAAGTGAAATAGTGAGGAGCTCGATAAATTAGAGGTTGCAATGAATAAGAAGAACTGATAGAATGGGAGAGAGAGAGATAGTGGAAGATGGTAGGAGTGAAGAATTTATTTTTGTTTTTACATTCCCGTGGACAAACATTTCCAATTTACATGTAAAGAGCCATGTGTGGCCATGGGAGTGGGTCCCCTGAGTCAAGTGGCTTTAAAGGCGATGGGCTTCGGGGAGGTCAAGGAAGCAAGGAGTTTGCATGGTCATCGGCATAAGAGGTGCCTACAGTGGTGGCAGGAGCTGGGGAGTCAAGGGGCACAGCAAGCCAGTGCCACCGGCCTCAGGTGCAAAGATAGAGTTATCTGGATATAGGTAAGATGGTGGCACAGAGAATTGTTTTTTTCCCCCAGCTTCACAGAGGTATAATTTATGAGCAAAAATTGTATAAATTTAAGGTGTACAACATGATGTTTTGTTATATGTATACATTGTGAGATGATACCATACTCAAGCTAATTAATACATCCACCACCTCACATAGATACCTTCTGTGTGTGTGTGGTGAGAACACTTAAGGATCTACTCTTTTAGCAGAAGGATTTGGTTCTCATATGAAGTATATTTGTAACATTTTTTAACACAAGGAAAATGTGAGCCAATTCATAATATAATTAGCTATGATTACATTCTATAGAAGTTTTTACATTAATTTCAGATGTACCAGTTGTTCTGGGTTTTCTTTAGATAGAAACAGTATTTTAGAGCTATGCCACCCCCAGAAGTTACAAAGAATAACAATTACGGATAAAATATGAAAATTTTTTGGTGCAAAATAGACCTAGAGATTGAGGTATGGTGGGCAAGAAACTGTGATCGTAGAATCTTATGATTTGACAGGATGCTGGAGGTCACTGAGTCCAGATATTTTATTTTACAGTTGAGAAAAATGATCCCAGACTGTTTCACAGCTAACTTGTTAGTGGCCTGACAGCTAGTCCAGTGTTCCTTCTATTAAACATTTATTGCTAAAAGGGAGTCAGGAAACAACGGAAAAAAGAATCAGAGCCAGATTCTTTTTCTTTTTTTCAGAGCCAGATTCTAATACCAGCTCTGCTCAACTAGATGTGTGCCTCTGAGCAATTCACTTTACCTCTCAATTCCTCTTCTATAAAATGGGGGAGGTGAACTTCTTAATGCATTCTAAAGTTCTGGCTTCTAACTCTAAGTTCTGTGAAGTTGAAATTACTAAAGCTATAGAAGTGAGCTGAAGAGGAACAAATATTAAAGGAAATATTCAATTTTTTAATCCTTAGCGTTTAAAAATTTACAAAATGGATGACGTGTAAAATTTTAACAAAACCAAATAATTGCCTGCCTTTCTTCAGCAGCTACCAAACAGGGTCCTGATGGATATTTACATATGTATATATTTATATGAGCATAATTCAAGGCAACTCCTGAAATAGAAACTGCACAGATTTTGAGAATTTTTGTATAAAAGGAGACTAAAACTCTAACACTTATTTACTAATAACTTAGATGATTTTATAAATATCTTGGTTCTCTTTTTCATTGCTTATAAAGGGTGTGAGTGGAAGGTGGACATTTATGTGAGTTTATTAGAGTTGGCCTCTTTCAGTGGTTTGGGTCTGTAAATCACTGGAATCCTATATACAGCTTATTTGTGTGGGTTATGACTTGTCTCTTATGGTATTAACGTTTGTAATATTGTAGTTGCTATATTTTTTGTTGTATGAATTAAAAAATTGGATGTGATTCACAACAGAAATGTTGTCACCTTTGAATGTTTATTCACAAGGAATGTTAGTCTTCCTGTTAATTCTAAGGAAATTCAGGCTGTGGGTGTCTGTGTGTGGCTGTGTGGGAAGAGTAGGTAGCCTTCTGAGATTATTTTGTCTTCCCAAGGTGGTTGAAAAAACATTTGGGGATCATTTATTCAGTCCATGGTTTAGGCTGTTTATTATATTTTTTGCTTAGGTTTATTTACCTCAATTCTGAGGCACAGCGATAGGACAGCGATATCTGTTTCTTATCTGTCACTGTGCTTGTCACTTATTTATTTCTGTGATTCGCTCAACAAACTTGTAAGGTAGGTATTTTTTACTCAGTTTTACATAGGAGGTGTCTGAGGCCTAGAGAGGTTAAATAATTTACCCAAGGTTATAGAGCTAGTTAAGCAGAAACTTTAAATCATCATGTAAATTTGATTTATATTACAACAATGTAAGTATTGTATGCATCTGATTATCCCTAATGAAAATTTTAAGTACAAATGTCATTTTCATTTTCTTCTTCCTTGACAGTTACATCTGAAGAGTTATATATTTTCCTTTTAAAATGATCTCTAGAAAGTTCTCCTTTCAGTTATAGTTGAACTTAATTGATTTATGTCTTCCTTTTCTCTCAGGACACAGAGCTCTGGAGTTTCTCCGTCTTCAAGATGGGCGAGTTAACTACAAAGAGGTATAAAGCTTAACTTTTCTTTTACTCCTTTGTGCATTAACTTTCTTCTGTATGTGCCAAAGGTTCTATCAGATATTTAACCAGTAATTTTAAGAGTCATTTTTATGTATTTATAAATCATTAATATTATGGTTAAAAGGTATATGTCCCATTCAGTGCCACTTGAACTTTTTATATATAATAAAATAAATATTAAATTAAAAAAATTTTTAATGATGTGAATCATAATTTGAAAAAATATTTGAGAAAGAATTTTTTAAATGCTATATCTTTTTTGTTTTTACATCCAGAGGTTGCTGCACCTCAAAGACTTTGACTTACACTAACCAAATTAATAAGAATAATGCATAAAGCTGAGAAAGTCAGTTTATTCGTTCATAAGAACTGTAAGAACCAAGTTGACCCCACACTGGTGGCCATTATTGCCCTGGTATTTACTCTCTTTCTACAAGAGTAAGAAGAATGTGGTGAGTTAAGCATGAAATTAGAGCAATGGTGGTTATTTAGTTGGTTGTCATCATTTCTCTGCCCTACCCTTCAATAGAAAAAATGTCGTCTTCTCTAATTATAAAACTGCTAGAAGCTCATTGTTAAAGAAAAATTCTCAGAGGGCCGAGGCCACGGGTTCGGATCCTATATGGGGATGGCCGATGCACTCACTGGCTGAGCGTGGTGCGGACCACACCGTGCAGAGGGTTGCAATCCCCTTACCAGTAAAAAAAAAAAAAAAAATTCTCAGAGATAACCAATATTAACATTTTGTTTTATATCATTACAGGCATTTTCTCTGCATTTATTAGCACTCCACCCCCCAAAAAAGATTGCACTTTACACACTGTTTTATAACTTACTTTTTTTCATTTAATAAATCAGAAATATCTTTCCATGTCAATAAAGATCTTCAGAATAATTTTTAACAATTACATATTTTTCTATTATCCAGAATGTATCATAATTTATTTAAGCAACTCTCTATTTTAACTTTTTGTTTAAAATAATTTAAAACTGATAAAAGAGCTAAAACAGTAGACAAATATGTATACCCTTTACTCAGTGTTCCCAACTGTTGACAGCTTGTATTTGCCATTTTGTCCTCTCTATTTAGAAATACTGTTTTTTATCTGAACCATTTGAGAGTTAGTTGCTGACGTGGTACTCATTCTGTTTCAACACATTGTTGAGTATTTCCTAAAAACAAGGACACTGACCTATATAACCTCAGTATAATAATCACGATCAGGAAGTCTGCATTGCAATAACACTGTCATCCAATTGGTAGACCTCATTCAAATTTCACCAGTTGTTTTAATAATGTCCTTTATGAGTCCAGGGCCAACTCAAGGTCAGGACTAAATCCAAGTGTTGCATTTAGCTGTCAGTTCTCTTTGGCTTCTTGAAATCTGGAACAGCTCCTCAGGCCAGCCTTGTCTTTGATGACCTTGATACTTTTGAAAAGTACTATCTAGTAGCTCTGTAGAATGTACCTTAATTTGGTTTTGTCTGATGGTTTGTTATTAGATTCCTTTGAAGATCATGCATTTTTGTCAGGAATCTGATAGAATGTCAAGGTGATGCTATATTCTTTGCATCATATCAGAAAGCCCTCAGTGCTAATTTGTCTCATTTCTGGTGACATTAAATTTTCTTTCAGTTATGATGTTTTTCAGTTCTAAAATTTCCATTTGGTTCTTCTTTATATCTTCTATTTCTTTGTGACTTTGTATTTTTTTGTTAGTTTGGAGCATGCTTGTAATTGTTCACTGAAACATTTTTATGATGGCTGCTTGAAAATATTTGTCTTTGGGGTGGCCCGTGGCTCACTTGGGAGACCGTGGTGCTGACAACACCAAGTCAAGGGTTAAGATCCCCTTATCATTCATCTTAAAAAAAAAAAAAAAGAAAATATTTGTCTAGCAAATATTTGATATATGAAAATATTTGTCAGATAATTGTAACATTTCTGCCATCTCAATGTTGGCATGTATTGATTATCCTTTTTGCTTTTTTTTGTGGCTGGCCAGTATGGGGATCTGAACCTCTGACCTTGGTGCTGTCAGCACCATGCTCCAACCATCTGAACCAACTGCCCAGCCCTGATTGTCTTTTTTTGATAACTTTTGAGGTCTCCCTGGTTCTTGGTGTGATGAGTGGTTTTTTATCAAAACCTGGACATTTTGGGTATTAGGTTATGAGATTCTATCTTATTTAAACCTTCTGTTTTAGTTGGTTGTTTCTGATACCACTCTGCTAGGGGAAGAGGTTGGGAATACCACCTTCTTACTGCCAAGTGGGGGTAGAAGTCAAGGTTCCCCACGTGGCCCCCACCGATACTTCCCTGACTCAGGGACAGGGGAGGGAGTAGGAGTGCCTAATTACTACTCCTCGCCATGGCCTCTGCTGATGCCAGAAGGCGGGGTGACCTCTTGTCGCTGGGTGGTAGTGAAAGTCTTGGCTCTCCCCTGGGCCACTTCTGACACCACCCCAGTGGGGAGGGGGAGGAGCAGCTTGTTACCACCAGGTGACTGGGGTGTCCAGACTCTCCTCATGACACTGAAGTGGAACATTGAGGTGGGGAGCAGGATGGCAGGGATGAAAGTCCCCACTCCTTGGCCTTCTGTGACACTGTCCAGCAGGGGTGTCAGGGCAGCTGTTTCAGCCTGGCTCCTCACTTGGCCTCAACTGACAGGGGGTTGAGGTTGGGGCCACTGTTTGGTCTGTGGTGTCTGGATGGAGCAGAGAGGTTATTGTTAAAAGTTTTCTGCCTTGCTGGGCTGCCCCTTTCGTCCTGTGGCTAGAAAGAAGAGGCTTTTTGTTGAGGCTTTTTTTTTCTTGTCTGTGCCATTGTTTTTCTGGGTTGTTAGCTCATATGAGGCAAAAAAACCCAAAAAACAAAAAACAAACACACACACAGAGACATCACCAGTGTCATTCCTTGGTCCCAAGTTGCCTAGCTGGTCTGCATACTTATTTCCACCTTTCAAGGTCATCTTTGTTCATTTTATATACTATGTCCAGGGTTTTTAGTTGTACTTAGCAGGAAGTGGAAGTCCTAGGGATGATAATTTTTATCACTTGGTTAAGATGCTGTCTGCCACATTTTTACTCTGGAGGGTTAACAAGTAGTTTCTAATTTGTAATTAATAGGTAAATATTTTATGGGGAGATATACTGAGGTTATGTAAATATCCGGTTTCTCATCAAATTTTTGCCCACTGATTTTAGCATCCATGAATGATTCTTGCCTGAAATAATTATTTTGGTGGTTGCTACATGGCGTTTATCTGATTCCATCATTCCTTCTACACTTATTAGTTGGCATTCTGCTGTGAGGTAAAGCCTTTCCTCCTCCCCCGTTTATATATTGATTTATACCAGTATCCATTCATGGATTTCTCTTTTATTTAATGGCTTATAATACATTACTATTATTCTTTATCTTGATGCTCAAATTGTCCTGGTTTTGGCTTGAAGTTGGCCAGTCTGTCTGTCTCCTGTCTGTCTAGCTATAATTAATCTACCATTTAAAACCATAAGTTGGGGGCCGGCCTGTGGCTCACTCGGTAGAGTGCGGTGCTGATAACACCAAGGCCACGGGTTCGGATCCCATATAGGGATGGCCGGTTCGCTCACTGGCTGAGCGTGGTGCTGACAACACCAAGTCGAGGGTTAAGATCCCCTTACCGGTCATCTTTAAAAAAATAAAATAAAATAAAAAATAAAATAAAACCATAAGTTGATGCAAAAATACCACCAATTTTGATCTGACACCACAGGATTTATTCTATTCTTCTCCGATCTGTGTCTGCAACTCCTGTCTCCAATACTGAGAAACCTGGCTTCCATTGTTCTCAATATATTTATTTACATGCTCAGTCTCCTTGTATGTGATCAGTTTCTTGACCATGCCTGGCAATCCCCTCAGCCTTGGGGTTGGCATGGGCAGCCAAATCTCCATGGCCTAGAAACAAATGAAAAAACAAAACAAAACATATGTGACAAACATAGAAGACATAAGACAGAGGCAGGGTGAACATCCTTAATTGTTCATTAAAAGTTCTTAAGTATCTCCAGATTTGGAAACAGTTTGCTTTTAGGCTTAATTGTTATTGTTTTTCATCTTTGCCAGTTTGGTAGGTAAAAAATGGTAGTTTCTTATAGGTTTAATTGGCATTTTCATTATTAATTTATTAATGAGGTTAAATATATTTTCAAGTGTTTGACCATTTCTGTTGCCTCTTCTATAAATTGTCTTTTGCTCATTTTTTCTATTACTATATTTATCTTTATCTTGGCATGTAAAGAATGGCTTATTTATTAAAACTATTAGCCTTTCATCTATCAAATGATTCTCATGGTTATGTATTTTTATTTTAAATTTGTTTTTTGTCCTTTTTACCATGCAAAACTCTTACATTTTTGTGTAGCTAAATTTATCCATGTTTCCTGTTATGCTTCTGACTTGTATGTTATGCTAAGAAAAATCTTTCCCACTCCACAATAATAGTTATTCACTTAAATTTTGTCGTGTTAATTTCATGGCTCCATTTTTTTTTTTTTTGTCTTTTGTCTTTTTTCCGTGTCCGGCAACGGATCGCAACCCTCAGTGTTACCCCCCTACTGGACCAGGGACCGGCAACGGGATTGCAAACCTCGGTGTTGCTCCCGCACCTCGCTCAGCCAGTGAGCGGGAGCCGTTCTGTATGTGGGATCCGAACCCTCGGGCGGGAGTGCCGCCGTGCTTCCCAAGCGGCGCACTATCCAGCGCGCCACTGGGCCGGCCCCATCATGGCTCCATTTTTTTTTTTTTGTCTTTTGTCTTTTTTCCGTGTCCGGCAACGGATCGCAACCCTCAGTGTTACCCCCCTACTGGACCAGGGACCGGCAACGGGATTGCAAACCTCGGTGTTGCTCCCGCACCTCGCTCAGCCAGTGAGCGGGAGCCGTTCTGTATGTGGGATCCGAACCCTCGGGCGGGAGTGCCGCCGTGCTTCCCAAGCGGCGCACTATCCAGTGCGCCACTGGGCCGGCCCCATCATGGCTCCATTTTTGATATTTAACTTTCTAATTTATCTTGCATTTATTTTGGCATAAAGCATGATAGGGATCCAGTGACCTGTTACTGATAATGTTAATTTCAAGTCAGTGTCACCTAGGTTAAGTATGGATTCACCTGTGCAAAGATGGTATACTCGTGGCTATAGGGTTGTGACAACACCGTTTGTTGATTTCTCCATCATTTATTCATCTCTATTAAACATTAAGTTATATGTGTGCTGAATCTATTTCTGTACTCATTATTCTGTTTCATTAATCTGTTTCTTTTGGTTCTAGTAGCATACTGTTTTTATTTCTGTAGCTCAATATATTTTTTCCCCAGCAGTGTCCTGACTATTTTGCATGTTTATTTTTCAAAATTTACTTTACAGTTATTTTGTCATGTTAAGTAACATAGGTGCCTCACTTGGAAATGCAGATTTAACAAGTTTTAATACATAAAAAGTGCTTAGAACAGTAAAGTAAATATTCAATGAAGTTAATTATTATTTTCAAGTGACAAAAGTCCAACTCAAACTATCTTTTTTTTTTAAGGAGGACTTTATTAGTTCATGTTACTGATGGCACAGGCTAGAGCTGGACCCGTAGGTCTAGATGGTGCTCTGTATCTCCCCACAGGGAGGACACTGACAGCCCAGGACTCAGCCTCAAAGACTAGCAGCCCCGAAAGGAAAAGGGAGTCTTCTCATAGCTCTAGCTGAGAAGTCTTGGGGAAGACGCTAACTGAACTAGCTTCAGACACGTGTCCACCTTTGAGCCAAACACTGTGATGCGGTGGATAAAGTGCTGGCTCCTTACCCCATCGTCAGTCCCCGGTCAGCATGGAATGGGTTCTCCTCAGGAGAGAGTGATTCCATCTCTAGAATGAGGGAAATGGGATATTCGCTGGAAAAAACTAAAACATAAAACAGATGACACTATCTTTCCTTGTGTTTTCAGTTCTCAAACTACTTCTTTGTTGGGTCCATGGATGGTCCATATTATTAGTAAGTCCTTATTGGAAAAAAAAAAATAGTTGTGTTGCCAAACTTTCACTTTGCCCACCGTGTCCATCAGAGTTCATTTGCAGATCATGGAAACCCCTCTGGCTAGCTTAGGCAGAGGAGGGCTTAATACCAAGAATTTGGGGATTCACTGCTTATAAACTGTGAGAACTGGAGCAGCAGGCTCTAGGCTGAGCGTTGTAGGGGTGGAGAGGGGTTGACCCTTCTCCCCATCTTAAGGGTCATGGCTGACACCCCTACAACAAAAGACAGGTTAACAAAAGACAAGCATGGCAAATTTATTTGATCATAGTTTTATGTGACGTGGGAGCCTTCAGGATGAAGGCTCAGAGGTATAGGGAAGACTGTCCATTTTGATGCTTAGGTTCTATGAAGCAGGGACAGCCATGTAGAAATGTGATTGGATGAAAGTGTAGGCTCTAATGGTGATAGACTGAGTGGGGAAACCCAGCAAGGCCTGTCTGTTCAGATTCTTCTTGGCGTCTCTGTGCAGCCTTCCTGCCTTCTGGATATGGGGCAGGACCCCTGTGGAATGAGAGTCTCAGAAAGTCAAGCTAAGGTCAGAGTAATATTTTTAGATTTTATGGCTGACTTTGGGGAAAAGGAGTTCTGGTTTCTATGACCCACTTTGGGAAAGAAGGATTCTAGTTTCTGTGGTTTGCCTTGGGAGAGTATGAGGGGCCAGAGACAGGAGGGCAGGGGAAGGTCAGAGAGAAACTTCGCTTCTGAGGCCTTCACTTTGGGGTATTGTTTCTGAGCCCCAACAGTATCCAGAAAGGACTCCGAGAACAACACACAGAAGTGGCCTGCCAAAGATCTGCTACCTGTGCCATTGTCAAACAGCCACTCTGGTTCCACATTCAACTGTCTCATACATGGTTTGGAAGAAGAAGCCACTGTGGGACCTCATTGCCTCAGCCACGCTCCTTGCTAGCAAAACAGATGCCCTGTGCTGTGACTGTGAACATGTGGCAAGCTGGAGCTGCAACATGGGGCCTGTGCTGCACCTGCTGCAGAAAAAACGAACCCTTCATGACAGCTGAAGAAGCAAGTGGCTTCTGTGATGGGGACTGGGCCACATCAGACTCTGAGCTGGGACAGTTTGGGAAATGTCATTGTTTTCTAGCCTCTAGCATGCAGCTAGGCACGTCATAAGGGACTCGGAATGGAATTGAGTGAGCCAATTGTCCAGGAAAGAGAAGAAAATTGTCCTTTGAAAAGAAAACCACTACCATCTACCTTCATATCATTTTATAAGGGAAAAAGTTTTTTTTAGCTCTCCAAAAGCACCAAAGGACATAATCTTACACTTAAGCACAGGTCGTCTATATATGTATTTAAACTGGTATATATGTGGGTGGTATGTATTTTTCTTGTTTCACTGTGGATCCTTAAAAGTCTATCACAAATCAGCTCCCATCAGAGAAACAGCCTTAGGGAAATCCTGCTGTCCTGGGTAGACAGAAAAAATGAAAGGAGGTGCCATTTAAATACGTGATTTTTGCTGCTTCTTAATTAGCCTGTGTTTGGTAGGAACAAACCTGAAGTTATACAGAGTAATGAGTTGTCTTAAGTTATGTCTCATATTTACTTATCTTCCTTTCTTCCTTTTTTCTTCATTCCTTTTTTACACCTCCACAGTTCCAGCATCTTATGGCTGGAAATTGATGGGGCCTGTATTTCCCAAGCTGTTGACTCTGACCTTCCAATCTCTCTATTTCCTGCTCCCCAGCTATTACTAGAACACCAGGATGCATATCAGGCTGGAACCGTGTATCCTGATTCTTTTTACCCTGGCATCTGCAAAGGAGGTAAGATGACGGTTTGCAGACCAAACGATGTACTTTTGCTTGGTTAAAAGAAATGGTTACGACTTAAAAAATACATAACAGCACAATATATTTTCTACTGTTGTTGGTCAATGACTTAGTTTACATAGTTACATTTTCTATTTGGCTGAAACTTACCTGCTGAAGCATAGAAATTCTGAAAACTTTATTTTTTGACTGAAAACCACTCTACGTGTTCTTACTTGCTTTATTGCTTTATGGCATAAGAGGAAACATTTTGCAAGAAATCAAAAAGTCTGAGTTTGTGTTCCTTTTATACTGCCTGTTAGCATGGGACCTTGAGAAAGTCCCTTACACGCAGTCTCAGTTTCCGTTTCTGCAGTGTGGCAATGATAGAGCCTGCCCTGCTTTTTCACTGGATTGTTGTTGGTGTTAATGCATAGTATTTTGTCAAGTGTTATGCAAATCTAAGGTACACTGGGCTCATGGGTTGTATCAGTCAGGGCCCCAGCAGGCCACAGGAGGCACATGCAAACTGAATAATTGAAGGGGAGTTTAATAAGGGCACTATTTTCAAAGCTGTGGACAGGATGTAAGAAATTGAAAGGGATAGTGCGGGGGAGGGAGCGATTTCTGCAACTGCAGACAAAGAGAGCTGCGTGGAGAGGGCTGCGTGACAGCAGCTGGACCTTTTGCTGAGGGATATGGCCAGTCCACTGCAACCCCATGGAAGGGGAGCAGGCAGGATAAATACCCCAACCTCTCTCGCTTCCTTTTCTCTGATCTTCTGTGGGTTCTCTCCATTGGCCCAACCCAATCCAACCAAAGCATGAGGGCAAAGAAGCCAGTTGAAGCAGGTGATGTCTGAGTCACCCTGCAGGATGGAGAAGGGTGGCGAGTGGATGTGGAGGGCTGAAAGGGAGCCATTCAGCACACTCCGTCATTGTGGAAACCACTGCTGGGATCTCGGGCCATTATCCCATTCTTTTAATATAGTGATGCTTTTAGGGTCAGTGAAATGTTTAGGGCTACTCACTCCTGTAGTTATGATCCCAGACAGCTGAGCTTTTGTATTTCTCATATTTATAATTTTTTTTCTGTTTTCCTCTTAGTCTGTTAACTCTCATTTCTCAGTCTTATCATTTTGTCTGCATGTTGTAGTTCTCCTTTTCTCTAACCTATTATTTCTAATTTAGCATTTCCCAAACTTTATTTGTGGGAGCTCTGCTGTCCCTTAATATTTTAAAACTCCCCTGATGTCTTATATAAAAAAGAAAAAAAGAAAAGGATTTTTTTATTCATTATTTGAAAAACATTGCTTAATGTATGCCACTTTTACAGAGAGACAAAACACATAATAACAAAGGTTCTGAGAAATGGGAAAAGGAATTCAAACTATCTAGCATTTTTCATTTTTTTTGTGTGTGTGTGACCAGTAAGGGGATCGTAACCCTTGGCTTGGTGTCGCCCGCACCGTGCTCAGCCAGTGAGTGCACCGGCCATCCCTATATAGGATCCGAACCCGCGGCAGGAGCTGCGCTGCGCTCCCATCACCGCACTCTCCCGAGTGAGCCACGGGTCGGCCCCAGTTTTCATTTTTTTTATAAAGCAGCAGATACTCTCTTGTGATGGAAAGATTGGGATCAGCGGGTTTTTTCTAAATTCTGCAGAGTGGGAATTGTTTAGTCTTATCTCTAGGAAAACGGTTGGAGCAAATTAAATTGCTTGATTCCAACTTCTTTGAAAATCATTTTTAGAAAAACCAGTGTTTTAAAACTGGCTAGACAATTTTTGCTTTAGCAACACCATAAAAATTTTGAACTGAGAGATCTGAACTCTGGAGTTTTGCTTTTAGTCGCCCTGGTAACATTTGGCCCCCCATGAAGAATTTGCAGCATTTGGAGGTTTAAAGCAGTTGCCACTTCTTGTCTTTCTGGCCCGTCCTATGGGAATAAAGAGCCCACTCAAATGATGTTTGCCTAGAATATTCATTAGGACCTGTGCCATTTTAAAACAATTATTATAAATTCAAATGCCTGAAAGCCTTTGGAGTATCTGCTTTTGTTTTTTGTGCTGTTAGGGAGATTTACTGTGATGGACAAAGAGGATATTTTTAAAAACACAGAAAACAAACCAAAAGTTGCTTCTTTATGGCACAGGAATTGAAATGCTTCTAGCCTCTGTTGCAGCCAGGTGACACAAGATGCTGTCAGCCAGTTTAGGTTCCTCTCCTCTTACTGCAGGGCTCTGGGCAGCAGGCAGATAGTGTACCATGCCTGTTCCAAAGTTTCAGCTGGCTCTTCTCTTTTGGGGGCTTTTTTGAACATCAGTAGAAGAAACTAAGGGGCTTGGAGGGAGAGAGGAGAAGGGACACAGCAGCACAGTTGGTGGGGGTGGAAGATTTGACGGAGATTCTCCAACTTTTAAGAAAGAATCCAGAGCCCTGCTTTTGTTTTGTCAGGAAAATTCCATGATGTGTCTGAGAGCACCCACTGGACTCCGTTTCTTAATGCAAGCATTCACTATATCCGAGAGAACTATCCCCTTCCCTGGGACAAGGTAGGCACGGCCCTCTAACCCTAAAAAAAAATTCAGCTTCAAACCTGCCAACTACTGTTTTTTATCTGCATTTACCCCATTCTTACCCTCCCTACAAAATTCTGTAAGAGCAATTCACCATTGCACCTTTAATGCCAAACACAGGACTTGGGACATCGTATATTACTTATTCAAGTTAGTACTTGAATAAGTTATTTTTTTAAAAGTGTGGGATAGGTCACTTTGTCATTTTGCTCTAATAGTAATTAAACTGAAAGCACTTCCAAGGCACTGCAAAACATTTTAGAAAGTCCTGTGTAGTTTTCAGTTATTAGAAACTACAGTGTACTTGCCTTTAATTTTTTGTTTAGTCTCAATAATGAAAATGAATTCATATTGATTAAAACTTTTTCTAAGATTGTTGATATAAAAATAACCAAACGCACATGACTCTAATGTGCTTATTTGGCAGGACACAGAGAAGTTGGTAGCGTTCTTGTTTGGAATTACTTCTCACATGGTGGCAGATGTCAGCTGGCATAGCCTGGGTATTGAACAAGGATTCCTTAGGACAATGGGAGCTGTGAGTACCTATCTTTATGGTTAATGACTTTATGGAAGTGATACTGTCATACCCAGGATCAAAATCTGATCTTTTTAAAGGAAAGGAAAACTTAAGGTTATTCAGGTGTCATATGGAAACAAGACTTCTTACCCAAAGTGGTGTTTGGTTAGAGCTCCATCTTTTCCTATTTATGCCTTTTATACTTTTTGCCACCTGGGTGAATTCACCCACAAGAGCAGAATGACTAATATGCACTGAAGACAGCAATTGATGTTATGTGCAGTTTTAGTCACAAACACTATTTGAGAAATTTTATGTTTCAAGCTGTGTGTCTTAATAAGAATATGAATACCTGCCACTTGGTTCTATTTAAAACTAATAGTTCTACTTTTTTTTCTTGTTTTTAATTTTTTAAAAAAAATTTCTATATGAAAATGCCATATCCCCAAACTGAAAATTGTGATCTTACTTGGTGTCTGAAAGGCTTCTCTGGTCATTAATTGATATTAATTCCATTATGTTAGAAGTTTAAACTTGGATTTTGTTTTACCCTCTGAAGCACAATTGTCTGCAGTAGCTTTATTATCAGATATTAAGTATACAACGCAGCTGCAGATATAATTTTTTTTTTTTTTACAAATAATAAAATGTTAGTGTGAGAATTGAGTCCATTTGCATTCTTAGGAATTCATTGGGTTAGGCTGTCATCTCCCCATTACCTGCCTGATTGTGGGAGTAAGAGTTTTAGCTATAATTTGTGATGTAAAGAGGCCGTTGTCTTTCTTTTTCAGATTGATTTTCATGGCTCCTATTCCAAGGCTCATTCGACTGGTGATTTTGGTACTGTTTATTTACATTTGCCAAATTTTCTCCCGTGGTAGTAATGGTTCACTTATAATACTATAATTTGTGATGTAAAGAGGCCGTTGTCTTTCTTTTTCAGATTGATTTTCATGGCTCCTATTCCAAGGCTCATTCGACTGGTGATTTTGGTACTGTTTATTTACATTTGCCAAATTTTCTCCCGTGGTAGTAATGGTTCACAAGTCACATATATATTTAAAGTCACTTTAAATATATATGCTTTTTAGATTTTGCCTGTAGCATATACTTAGTAGCTTTCTATTTTAATATTGCAGTTCATTTAGTGTACAGGCATCCCTCATTTAATATAGAGATATATTTCTAAAAAGTTGTGTCTATACATGTATTTATTTATTTTTGTTAAAAACTCCTACATTTTATCATTGACTTGTGTTATAATTTTAGAAAAACCTTACTTTTATATTGGATTAAAATTCATTAGCTAGTGTCTCTTAATCTCCTAATTCTTTAGCTTTAAGTTGGTAGACTCCCATCTTTTTTTCCGTAGTAAATTACCTTTAAATATACAAACTAGGTGGTGAATGGTGTTTATTTAAAAGATCTCCTGTGGTCTACTTTCCTTAAAGTAAAAACTCCTTTGGTTGTGTGGATGATTCTTTCTTAATTCATAGGCTTCATTAACTAAGATTTTTTAAAGATTACTTTTTCTTAAAGAAAGATGTGCCTCTACATAAAACAATTAACAGAAATATGTAACAATGGAAAGAACTATTAAAATGGTTTTTGAGAACTTGTGTTGAAAGAAGCCTGCTGTTTGTCACTAATCCACCAAATGCAAATATTTTTCTCATACCTTAGGAGGGGATGTGTTGAGCCAGTTTGAATTTAATTTTAATTACCTCGCAAGGCACTGGTAAGAGCAGTATACATTTACATATGTGATATCTAAATGTCATTTAGGGCATTAACTCTTTTTTTCTTAGAAAATATAACTTACAATATAATTAAGAATCTTCTGCATTTGTAAATTTTGAAAAGCAAAACTGCAAATTAGAGTAATCTAAGTAGATTATTTAAAAAAAATTGTGAATTATACCAAGCATACCAAAGAATGCATATTTATAAATAAAAGAATAAGATAATGCACACCTGTGTAGCTACCTCCCACCTTAAGAAATAGAGCGTTGCTGGTTAAGTAGCTCCTTGTCTTCTCTTCTCAATCACATAACTTTCTCTCCCACCAGGGGTAACCACTAGGTTTCCTGTTAACCTCTTTGTTGCTTTTCTCAACAGTTTAACTACATATGTATGTATCCATATGCAAAATATTATATGGTTTTTCACTTTAGATAAATAGGATTGCACACTATGTATTCTTCTGCAATTTTTTTTTTTTTGCTTAAAATTATGTTTTTGAGATTTAATCATATTGACATGTTGAGCTACCTAGTTCATTCATTTTCACCAGGATATGGTCCTCCATTGTTTGAATATTCCACAATGAATTGCTCCATTCTAATGTTAATGGGCACAGAGGTAGTTTTAAGTGTTTTTGCTTTACACATGGTGTTGCTATGAACATCTTTCACGCATACATTCATGCACCAGGGGCATCATTCTCAAGTAAACACCACCAGAAGTGGATCCTAGGGCTTATGCATGTTTGTTTGTTTGTTTTTGTCCTTTTTTGAGACCGGCCACACCACGCTCAGCCATTGAGCGCTGTGAGCGCACCGGTCATCCCTGTATAGGATCCAAACCCGCGGCGGGAGCGCTGCTGCGCTCCCAGCGCTTCACTCTCCCGAGTGCGCTACGGGCTCGGCCCTGCATGTTTAACTTTACTTTTTCAAAATGGTTTTCCCGATTTATATTCTTATCAGCTTCATATAATAATCCTGCTGCTTCTGTATCCTCCAATACTTGGTGTTGTCCAACTGGTAAATTTTTTCACCCTGTTTGGTGTGTAATGGCATCTTATTAAGGTTTTAATTAGAATTTCCCATATTGATCATTTTTTTCCTATTTTATTGATTAGTTAGATTTTAAGTGAAAACTTTTTCAGTTTTTAGCCTGTTTTTCTGCTGGATTATTTGTCCTTTTTATTTATTTGTGAGTGTTCTTTATATATTCTGGTTTCCAATCTTTTGTCAGTTTGTCATTTACTTGTTACTAAAATCTTTTTTCGGTTTGTGGTATGTCTTTTCACTTAGTTTGTGGTATATCTGGATAAACAGAATTTTTAAATTTCAATGTAGTTGAATATATCAGGCTTTTTTTTTTTGTAATTTATACTTTTGATGTTTAAGAAATTTTTTCCTATCTTGAGGGCATGAGGTTATTCTACATAGTTTTCTAAAGCTTTTATACTTTTATTTTTTAATTTTATGTCTTTATCTGGAATTAATTTTTTGCAAATTCTGAGTTATAAATCTAATTTTATTTTTTCCTATAGAGATAACTATCCCAGAACCATTTATCAAATAGTCTGCCTCACTGATCTGCAATACCTAATTTGTTATAAATTAAAATTTCACATGTATATGGGTCAGTTTCTGGACTTTCTGTTATGTTCTGTTGGTCTAATTGACGACCCCCAAGCAATCATTGTTTTAATTACTTATTGTTTTAATTACTGTAGCTTTATAATAAGTCTTGACCTCTGCTAGGGCAGCTCTCCCAGCTTGCAGTTCGCCTTTAAAAGTGCCTTGCCTGTTCTTCTTTATACTTTCAAATAAAAGTCAGGATCAGGTTGTTATACTTCAAGAAAAAATTTGTTGGAATTTTGATGTTTATTGAATCTAGTGATCAATTGGAGGAGAATGAACAATTTTATAATATTGAGTCTTCTTATTCATAAATATGTTAGATACTCATTTCATTGACTTGTTTCATATATTTGTTGTCTTTAATGATTTAAATAAAATTATCAGTTTTTCCACCCAAGTTCTTACACATTTTATTAGATTTAGTTCCAGAGACTTTATATTTTTATTTTCCATCATAAATAGCTTTTTAAAGTTATATTTTCTAATGGATTGCTGGGGCGTAGAAATGCAAGTGACTTTCTAATTTTGATTTTGTGTCTAGCAATGTTTCTAAGCTTTCTTATTAATTCTAATAATTTTTCTGAAGATTTTTTGAATTTACTATAGACTCACAATTTATAATCTATGAATTTTGACAGTTTCTTTTTTCCTTTTCAGTCTTTATATCTTTGATTTTTTTTTCTTGCTGTATTTCCTGGCTAATATTTCCAGCACAATGCTGGGTAGAAGTGGTGATATTAAGCATACTTATTTTGTTCCTGATCTTAAAATGCTTTCAAGTTACATCATTGTAATGTTGCTGTAGATTTTTGTGGATTCCCTATATCAAGTTAAGGAAGTTTCTGGTAGTTTTTATTCATAAATCAATATCAGAGTGTATAGAACATTTGTTTTGTATGCACGATATTTATTTCTCTCTTAATGTGTTAATATAGTGAATTTTGTTAATCTATATACTAGTACTAAATCAACCTTATTGACTGGGACAAAACCAATTTTGTCATGATATATCATCTTTTTAGTATTTGTATCTATTCTTGCTCTTTAGGGTTTTTGCATCTATGATTATGATCATCTGTGTTTATGAGAGCGCCGAATCCTAACCACTAGACCACCAGGGAAGCTTGATCGTCTGTGCTTATGAGCTTGTACTGTAGTCTTCCTTTCTTCTGTCCTTGTTTGATTTTGCTATCAAGGTTATGCTGGCTGTATGAAGTCAGTGATGGAGTGTTCCTTCCTCTTATATTCTCTGGAAGTTTGTGTGGGATTAGAGCTTTGATTCCTTAAATGTTTGGTAGAATTTGCCTGTAAAGCTCTCTAGTCCTTATCTTGGTAGGGACTTTTTAAAAACTTCTTTAATGGTTATAGGACTATGGTTTTTCAATTTCTTCTTAAGGAGTTTTCTATTTTTCTAGAACTTTTACATTTCATCCAAGTGTTTAAACATTTTGGCATAAGGTTGATCTTGATATCTTCTTTTTTTCTCCAACTTTATTTGTATTTATGTTCTCTTTGTTATCTATAATGTTGTTTATCCTGCCTTCTCCCATATTTTTAAACAACTAGTATATTTCTTTTTCATTATTATTTTAAAGACTGAATTTTGTCTTTATTAATCCTCTATTATATGTTCATTTTCTATTTTATTGCTTTCTACACTTTATTTTCTTCCTTCTACCTTCTTTGGGTTCTTGTGGAATTCATTGAGTCTTGATTAATAGCCTAGCATATGATCAATTTTTGTAAAAATTCCACAAAAGCTTGAAAAACTTATTTCTCCAATTTTTGGTTTAATGTTCTATATATGCTTATTAGCTTAACTTACTAAATTTACTGTTCAAATCAAAAGATTTGTGAGCTATAACTAAGATACCTTACTATTTATCTCTTTATTTCCTTTTTTTTTTTTTTTTTTTTTTAAAAAAAGATGACCGGTAAGGGGATCTCAACCCTTGGCTTGGTGTTGTCAGCACCACGCTCAGCCAATGAGCCAACCAGCCATCCCTATATAGGATCCGAACCTGTGGCCTTGGTGTTATCAGCACCACACTCTCCCGAGTGAGCCACGGGCCGGCCCTATTTCCTTATTTTTTATCAGGTTGATCTAATGATTACAGAGAGAGGAATTTGTTTTAAAAAAACTCCCCCTATGATAGTGGATTTTTTTTTCAATTTCTCCTTGTAGTTCTGTCCAAATTTGCTATATGTGTTTGTGGGTTTTTGTTGGTTTTTTCTTTGGCAGCTGCCCAGGATGGTGATCTGA
>NW_007728242.1:257193-259033 GCF_000696425.1 Galeopterus variegatus
ATATGTGTTTGTGGGTTTTTGTTGGTTTTTTCTTTGGCAGCTGCCCAGGATGGTGATCTGAACCCTTGACCTTGGTGTTATCAGAACCACGCTCTAATCAACTGAGCTAATGTGTTTTGAAGATATGTTTTTAGATACATTCAAGTTTCAAAATCTTATATCTTTCTGGGGAATTGAACCCTTTATCATGATGTAGTAACCTTCTTTATCTCTAATAATGCTTGTTTCCTTGGACTGTACTTTATCAGATATTATTGTGGTTATACTAGTCATCTTTTGGTTTTATTCCTGGTACTGGAATCACTGTGGCTTTTCTCCAGAGTGAGTTTGTTTTGGCTTTTGCAGGCTGCCTTGAGACATTATTACCCTAGGATCTCTTTAAGTTGAGTTCAACCCTTGAAGTTTTCTGACTACACAGATAGCACAAAAGCAGAAAAAAACATTTGTGGGACTGTCTCGTGGTTACCAATTCTGGGGGCAGATATAGTTTGTTTCTTCTCTATCCATTGCTGAGATAAAAACAGGCAGGTTCCTTTGCTGTCCTTGTTTGTGTGTTGGTTTATTTCTAGCTCACACCCATGCAGAAGTTGTAGCCTGTTGTGTTTGTTTGTATGTGGGTTTATTTCTAGCTCACACTCCTGCAGAAGATGTAGCCTGTTGTGTTCTCGGTTTAATGTGGGGATCTCCTCTGTGATGGCTCACTTTGGATGGTTCCTAGGTTCTACCTCCTGTCTCTTGCATACCGCGCAGCCATCAAAAACCATTCAGGTTCCCAGGGTATAGCAGATGTCCTCAGGGTAAAAGCTGGCTTTCCCATTTACTTACTACCTCCCATACTTTCCAGTTTATATTTGTTTTTGGTCTTTGGAGAATTTCTACTTTCTTGCTAGCATAGTGATTCATTTAGAAAAAATATTTTTGTTATTTTGTCTATCATTTTAAGCTATTTTTATTGGGAAGGCCATTCTGGGTGCTCTTATAAAATAAAAAATGAATATCTCGATCACTTCTTTCTCGTAAACATAATAAAATCAGATTTTATTGCTTGTGATTTTTATCTTGTATAATCCAAAAATTTTGAAATTAAGTTAAAAGATGATTCAATATAAATCTAATTTTTAAATGCTGCTCTTCTTCCAACTGAAATCACTAATATCAGTGAACCAGAAGCCTGACTTAGGATTCTTTTCACTCCTTTACACTGTGTACTCTGGAACTAGGATGTCAGGGTGAGGAACCACTTTTGGTGTTTTTAAAATAATGATTCTTGAAAATAACTCAACTCAAAAAATACTTTAAGTTGCTTTTGGAACTCTGAATTCACACAACTAAACACCTCTTTTGTACTTTATATTAGTTTTCTGTCTTTGTAACTTCATAAATATTTGATTAAGGTTAACAGTTGTTTTCTATCATCAAATTATTTAACTTTTCTCTGCCTCAGTTTCCTCTTATGTAAAATGGGGCTATAATAGCACTAACCATGAGAGTCATTGTTAGGATTAAATAACTAGTGCCTGTAAAGACCTCGTATAGTGTTTGGCACTTAATCATGGAATGGCTGGTAGCTGCTGCTGTTGTTATCTTCAGGTTCAGAATTAAAACAACTCTTATTTTTTTCTAATGCATTTCTCAGGTACGTGCCTGTCAAAGATCTACTGGGAATTTATGAAAAACTCTACGGTCGACAAGTCATCACCAAAAATGTAATTGTTGACTGTACATACCTTCAGTTCTTGGAAATGTGAGTGCAACCCAGAGGAAAGTTTACAACTGATTTTTTTTTTTTTTTTTTTAAAGATGACCGGTAAGGGGATCTAAACCCTTGACTTGGTGTTGT
>NW_007728242.1:259655-261701 GCF_000696425.1 Galeopterus variegatus
CCGGGGCCTTGGTGTTATCAGCACCGCACTCTCCCGAGTGAGCCACGGGCCGGCCCTACAACTGATTTTACTGTGACTTTTTTAGCACATTTTTTGTGTTTTAGTTTCCTGAGAGTGGATTTTGGATTTATGGATTTCACTTTGTCAAAGGCAGTTGCATGACTCTTGGATATGTGTGGATGGAGCTTTTCTTCATTATGTGTTTCATTTCTCTGTAGAAATTATTGTTTATGTTTATGTTGCAGGTATGGCGAGAGGTTAGCAATTTCCAAGGTAAAGGCTTCATTCTTCCGAATCTTTAAGGATTATGCAGATGCCAGGAACAGCGCCTTATTCGTTTATTTTTCTTTCTCCCTACCACAGCTTTATCCCTCTTACTCCACAAAGTCCCCATTTTTGGTGGAACAGTTCCAAGACTACTTCCTCGGAGGACTGGATGATATGGCATTTTGGTCCACTAATATTTACCGTCTAACAGGCTTCATGCTAGAGAACGGGACCAGGTAAATTATTACTCTATTTCTTATGTCAGTCACTCCTTGCCTGGCTACCCTGGTCCCTAACACAACTCAGGTTTTTCAAAGGATCAGATAAAAACACAACAAAATCTCATGAAGTGTTTTCCTAACCCATTCAAGGAGGAAAAGAATGGAAACTCAGTCATCTCAAAAACTCGACTAGTTCCCTTCCAGTTGGCTTGGCTGATGTCTCTCGTGTTTTAGGGGTAGACAAACAGATATTGCAAAATTTGTGGCCTGTGAGAGATGGCTCAGGCAGGAAGGAACCAGCCTCCACAGCAGATGATCTGTCTGTTTCTTCTGGGAGAACTCTCTCCCGGGGCTGGGGCTCCAGCTCTCCGCAGGCTCTGGAGTGGCTCCACTGCTATGTTTGTGCTGCAGTTGGTAACAGGAGTGCGGTGACCTGCCTCTCCACCTGACTGACCTCTCAGGGTGTGAGGGTTTCACAATGTATTTCACCTAACACTAAAAGGACAGGAGCCAACAGAACCCTGGTCACTCCTCCCACCAGACTGCAAAATAAAATCAGATATGGATGCATTTGTAAAGCACAGCCTTCTGGCAAAATTTGACATCTAGCCCAGGTGGGATAGCTGCTCAACCTCTAGCAACTGTTTTCTTCCTCCTCAGCATGCTCAGGACAAGTGTTAATCGGAGACTCGGACCAAATAGAGTTCATGGTAGGCCGGGATTGTCCCCACTTCCAGCTATAGCAGGTCATTAGGCTCTCACAGAATCTACCCCTAGGTCTAGGGAACCAGGGTTCCTCTGAGAACCCATTTCCAACCAGGTGTGCAGACCCCCAACCCCCAGTGCTGGAGTGAACAGGGTTGGGATGGGCGTGTGGGTGGGAAGCATTGGAGGCAGCACCTGATGTAGGGAGAGGACAGAGTGGGAGGCGTGGGCTGTACCACCAGCAGCAGGAGAGAGGGCTCTCTGGGCAGGAGCTGGGCTGGGAGACTGTTCCAGGTCAGGATCACAGGAATGTTGGGTGTTTATAAGTTGGAACAGCCTCGGGGCGTAGCTCCAGAATATTACGCACTGAATGATGTGCCTTTTCTCTTAAAACATTCACTAGTGTTAACCGTAATTACATATTGTGTTGATTTGAAACAAAATTCCCTTTGATAAATTTAACTTCAGTCTGGTACATATTAAACTTGTTATTCAGGCTCGATGAGTAACAATTTGGCAGGGATAAGTAATCTAATACAAATGCCATTTTTACTAATGAAATAAACCTCAAGTAAAATCTCCAAGCCCTCCTTCTGTGGCCGTGGGTTTTTAGGTGCATGCTAGTGTGGTTGTGGAGAGGATGGGCTTTGGAATTTGAGAGACCTGCAACTTATTACTATTGAGTTATCTGGAACAAGTTGCTAAACCTCCTGAAGACTTATTTTTCCCATCTGTAAAATAGGGACAGTAGTAATTTTATCTTTATCATAGGTTTCTTGGAAAGAGAAAATAAGATCACTCAAGTAAAGGGTTTAGCTTGTAAGCATTTAATAAATGTTGGCTACTAGTATTA
>NW_007728242.1:261937-275457 GCF_000696425.1 Galeopterus variegatus
GGAATGAAATTAAGAAATTTAGACATATTTGGGCATAAATGGGTATCACTGGGCAGAAGGTAATGTAGTCGGGAACCAGTTTCTATCCCAGTCTCTAATTCTGAGATGTTTTGCGTGAGCGTGGAGCAGCTTGGCAGGTGGAGTGTGGAGGCAGGAGAGAGGCTGGGAGTCTCGGTCACTGGCAGGTGGGAAATAAGATCACTCAAGTAAAGGGTTTAGCTTGTAAGCATTTAATAAATGTTGGCTACTAGTATTATAATTATTATTAGAAGGAAGTTAAGATTATATGGCAAGGATTCATATACAGTGAATGACCTTCATTTACTTGTTGTATATGATCCATGTGTAATGATGCTCAAGCTGGAAAACATAGTTTGGTGTTTGTTTTTGATTTGATTCTCTAAATAGCTAAGAAAAGATGTGTTGCTGGATCTTATCCTTTAGTTAGGAAGAAATAATTGAAAAGGAACATATTTCTTGTCTCTTGAACCCTGTTCTAATTTACCAAGGCATAAAATTCCATTAATTGATCATTTCTTTATACACATATACAAAGAAAGATTCATCAGAATTTATGGAAATTTATGGGAAATTTGGAGAAGGTTCCAAAGAGAGATATCCCAAATTCATGGCAGAAAGAAAAATATAAATGTTTTCATATTAACAGGCATTTCCCAACTTACTAATAATAGCTATCTTCCAAAGCTCATTTATGTTATTTGAAACTCATTGTGTATTTTCCTAAAGAAACAGTGAAATAATGGTATTTACATTCCTAGCCAGAACTCTACTTGCCTCAAAATGCATTTGTAAGTTTAGTGCTGAGGTTGTAAGGCTACCTTTCTGAATCCTGGTGGTAGAGACAGAGGATTCAAAGAGAGAACTTCTTCATCAGCTCAAAGCTGGTCTGAGGAAAGATTTTCATAGGAAAAGTTTGCCACCAGCTTCCCCACCTCCTTTCCTGAATTCCTTTTCGAGCAACCAGTTTTCCTCTCCCCAACATTCTATACCACTTCCACACTACCCAACCCTCCCTCAGTGATCTCTGTATAAATCTTCTCTTTTTAAAGTCGTCTTCATTCCAGAATCCTCTTCTAGTGAATACCCACTGCCTTAATGCTATTCTTCAGAGTTGGGGGGAAGCCATTAATCAAAGAGTTCATTCCTTATACTCTCAGAGGCCTTTTCACTTGTTAAAGGGGATCTTTCATTACCTATTTAATTATTGAACATACAGAATTTTTTTAAAGGAATGAAATTAAGAAATTTAGACATATTTGGGCATAAATGGGTATCACTGGGCAGAAGGTGATGTAGTTGGGAACCAGTTTCTATCCCAGTCTCTAATTCTGAGATGTTTTGCGTGAGCGTGGAGCAGCTTGGCGGGTGGAGTGTGGAGGCAGGAGAGAGGCTGGGAGTCTCGGTCACTGGCAGGTGGAGCCATCTGTGTTACCATGATACACCAGCAACCAGAAGCCTCATCTGGAAAGGCTTGAGCTCTTAATTTGTTCTGTATAGCTAGGGAATGAATGCTTTAAGCCTTTTGGAAGTGGTTTGAAATGCACCACCAATTCTCAGTAACATTCATGCTTGAAAAGAAGGTAGGAAAATGCCTGACTCATTTGGCTATTTCTCCAGTGACTGCAACCTACCTGAGAACCCTGTGTTCATTGCATGTGGTGGCCAGCGAAACACTACCTGTGGGTAAGTGGATTCCAAAATTGTTCATAGAAAAAGAACATCTCACCCCGAAAGGGTGCCCTGTGGAGGTTGAGAGCATAGGATCTGTGGATGGACAGATACAGGTTCAAATTCCAGCACTGCCATTTACAGCCATGTGATTTTGAAAGAAGTTGCCTAATTTTTTTTGAGTTAGAGCTTCTTCCTTTTGCCACACGGAAAAAACACATCTACACTCCCAGAGTTATAGTATGGATTTCATGTTGTAGTGGATGTGAAGCAAGTAGCACGTAGTAAGTTGCTCACTGAATGGTAGTTAAGGTTATTGATATCATTATGATTGTTGTTACTCATAAACTTTACCCAAATTTCAACCTGAAAAATTGTTTATCAACGAGGCAGGGTGGGGAGAAGCCCTCTCTGGTCATTTCTGAGGAAGAGGGTCAGCAGGCCTGATTTATATTGTAAAAGGTGCTATCCTGCTGGAGTCAGGTACCAACCACCCATCATTTATTTATTCATTTAATAATGTTATTAATATTATAAATAAATACATTTGTTATTAGTAAAATATAATGATAAAATAATACAAGTAATAAGATACTATTTATTAATCATTAGGTACCGGGAACTAGCTCAGGCACTAGAGCTGTCATTGTGAACAAGACAGAAACAGTTCATCTTGGCATGTGGCTTGGCAGGTGGATAGATAGTGGACAAGTCACCATAAACATTGTTAAAGGTTAAGAAGGAAAAGTGCTGAGCACTCTGGAAATGCATCACAGAGTGTCCTACCGCAGGCCCGGGAGAGCTTTCCTTGAGGAAGTGATGGTTCAGCTGGGATATTTTAAAGTCAGCAAGAGTTAGATACTCACCAAGAGGGTACTGCAATGAAAGGTCTTAAGGAGAGAGATCATAGTGTTTCCGGAGAACTGAGAATATGCAACAAGGGTGCCGTTAACACCTCATTGTTTAATTTATTTGAATTAGGTAATTTTTTTTTAAGTTGAAATAAGCACCTCTAGATTGGGCTTGCAATCTCCAGATTGTCAGACTGGTATCTACCCTGGACTCTATTCATTTCTGAAGCTTGTCTGGCTCCTCCAGGCATCTGCTTTATAGCTGGTTATAATCTCTGAATTTGAAAATGTATTTTTATTGTATAATTAATTCTAGCATGTCTTTAATGATAAATCAGTATGCCTGAATACCAGTTCCCCACCTGGTTCTTGACCTTTTATGTAAAATATTGAAATATCTTTAATTTTTTAGTAATTTGGAAGGAATTCAAGCCTTTTACTACCACTATAGAATTTTGAGACTTATAGGAGATATTTTTTTTTATCAGAACAAGCTTTTAAGCCTTTGAAATATGTTTACTAAAAGATTTTGTGAGATGAAGATTTTTTTTTAATTTCAATTTTTGTGGTGCTGTTCCTTCAACCTTCAGAAGCTAAAACGTTGTGGGTTTTTAACCTCTGATTAATTTGGCAGCATTCTTCAACTGAGATATTCAGGAGGTTGGTTGTTTTCTCAGGCTAGCCAACTTATTCCTCTCTCTCTTCATCAGCTCAAAAGTACAGAAAAATGATCATCACAGAAATTTGACTGCATCCCTAACTAAAGATATTGAAAGAAATATCAACTATACTGAAAGAGGAGTGTTCTTTAGTGTGGATTCCTGGGCCCCGGTAAGAGTTTTCCACTTTAAATTGAGAAAGAGGAGCATGCAGCTTCCTTCTTGTTTTGTCAAGTCCCTGGGTATTTAATCATCCATGGAAAGTCACCTGTGCATGTGCCAGGCCAGTGAATATCCTTGGCCTCCAAATGTGGTTTACTCCAGAGATGCCCTGAGACATGAGTCTGGACCTCATTGGCCTCTGGCAAGTCTGGTGGGGGGTAAGGTGGCCCTGGACACCTGGACCGGTCCTGCTGTGGCCTTCACACACATACATACACACGGAAATAAACAGTATATTTTAGCACGAGCTTCTCTTTTGTCAGGTAACAGATTGAAATAACTTGGGCAGATCAGAAAGGCCTGCACCATGGTCTTGAGGGGTCTGGCGGCATGTGAATTTCCTCTCTGTCCTCATGGTGAGGCCCGGATTGAGCTTTGGCTGCTCTGAGTTTTGCATGTGGGACACAATGCTTTGTGAGGATACTTTTCATCTGCTCAGATTATGTGGCCCAGAAATGCTCAGAGGCCGTGATTTGTCCATTTTTGTTTTGTTTTTCCTCTTGGAATGTGAGAGACTGTGAGTCACACAGACAATAGGATATCAGAAGTGAATGTTCATGATAGTCTAAGTGATCTAACTTGTTGATAGGAATTGATGTTTGGTTTTTTAGTGCTTGTAAAAATTAATTTCTTTCACAAAAGTCTGGGACTTTGTAACAGTTGCTTTGTTGATTATACTGTGTGTCTTTACCTATCTGTAATGATTCTTTTATTTCAGGATTCCATCTCCTTTGTGTACCAGGCTTTGGAAAGGAATTTAAGGACAATGTTTACAGGCAGCTCTCAGGACCCACTGAAGTATGTGTCCAGCCCCTTAATGTCTTACTTCTTGTCACTTCCCTATGCGAGGCTTGGTTGGTAAGTATAAGTTTCTCTAACTTGTGGATGTTTCTGACAGTATTAATTTCATTCATTCATTCAGCAAATGTTTTAAATCGTGTCTGTTAGCACCTTATTTTATTAATTCATCATCAAACAAAAGCATTAGTATAGTGGTTAAGTTATTGTAAGGGTGAAACGATTTCCTTAAAGTTGGTTTAAACACAGAGAGCTTTCACTTTAATAAATGATCACAATAATACAGTTATTATAGAATATTTATAAAGCTCTAATGTTCTTGGAGATATATTGTCACAGATGCTTTGCAATCCAATGACATTTGAAGGATACATGAAGATACCTGTTGTAGTAATTTGAATATTTTAACTTCATAGGTAAAAGCCTGGTACACCCGCTTTTTTATAAAGAGAATGTTAGGGATCCCTCTGATTTTAAAATTAAACCAAAACTGAGCACAAGTATATAAAAATGACTGTTGTCTGGAGATTTTGGTGAAACCTCTTTTTTAAAACCTCACGTCTTGAATCTAAACGGCATCACGTTTCCTCGGAGCAATTTACTGACAGCCTTCCTTTCTGCGCCACTGATGCATTCATCCAGCTCTAGCATGGGGACTGGGAGGTGAATTCAGGCTTTACTGGCCAGTCACTAATGGCTCTTCCTGGCCACCTTCCTGAAAGATCCAGAAGAAGGCCTCTTGCTGGGCTGGCAGCCACACAGGCCCTGCCCTGTGGGCAGTCACTAGCCCGTGTGGAGCCTCAGGAGTGCAGAGAGCAACAGTGGCTCCTGGGGGTGTCTGTCCCTTCCAACAAATGTCACAGCCTTTCGAAACTGCTCTTTCCTTTCCCCTCTGTTCTGCCATTTGTTCTTTGTTTGGCCATAAGAACTAGAACAAACTAACGACTTTTGGTCTTTCTAGCCAACTCTGTCCAGCTGTAGGGTAGTTCATGGAATCTCATTTAGAAACATCCACTAAATATGTTGGAAGCTCGATTCGGTCCAATATGAGGCATCCGATGTAGCCATGCAGAAATAAACAGTATATTTTAGCACGAGCTTCTCTTTTGTCAGGTAACAGATTGAAATAACTTGGGCAGATCAGAAAGGCCTGCACCATGGTCTTGAGGGGTCTGGCGGCATGTGAATTTCCTCTCTGTCCTCATGGTGAGGCCCGGATTGAGCTTTGGCTGCTCTGAGTTTTGCATGTGGGACACAATGCTTTGTGAGGATACTTTTCATCTGCTCAGATTATGTGGCCCAGAAATGCTCAGAGGCCTTGATTTGTCCATTTTTGTTTTGTTTTTCCTCTTGGAATGTGAGAGACTGTGAGTCACACAGACAATAGGATATCAGAAGTGAATGTTCATGATAGTCACACAGGATGGAGAAATCAGTGAGAGAAAGTTGAAGTGTAGGATTGTAGAAAGGAAATAAGCAGGAGACAGTTTTACCTGTAGCACTCAATGAGTAATGCTGGGGTTCCCTTCTCTTCTTAAGGGCAATGACCTCTGCTGACCTCAACCAGGATGGGTACGGCGACCTCGTGGTGGGTGCACCAGGCTACAGCCGCCCTGGCCACATCCAGATCGGGCGCGTGTACCTCATCTACAGCAATGACCTGGGCCTGCCCCCAGTTGACCTGGACCTAGACAAGGAGGCCCATGTTATCCTAGAAGGCTTCCAGGTGAGAAACCCACCTCGTGTTTTCTGTTTTAGTGGTCAACAGACCACTGCCTGCATTTCATGGCAAATTCTCCAGGCTGAATAACCTGTAACAAGAATAATTATAGTGGCAAACAGCTGGTAGCATACATTTGTGTAGTGCTTTTCATTTTCAAAAGCATGTTCATGTCATTGATCCTCATGCTATCATTAACTTGGAGTGTTTAGTCTAATGCCTTCCAAAACCACAAGTGCTATTTAGTTAGAATTGCTTTGAGTGGTCAATTGGCATGTGATTTCTTGATAACACAAACCCCCCCCCTCTCTGTCTCCCTCCATGTGTACATAACTTTGTAAGAATTTTACATTTACAGAAAGTTTGGAAGGACAGTACAAAAAGATTCCATATACCCTTTATCCAGTTTCTTCTTTGTTAACATCTTACATAATTATGGTATACTTGTCAAAAATAAAAAACCAACATTGGTACCATTAGTATTAACTACACTTCAGACTTTGTTCAGCTTTCATTACTTTGTTTTAAGTGGTAATTCATCACCAGAAAAAATCTTCAATGACTGTGCAAATGTTCCTCATGGAGTCTGAGAATCAGTTCCTCTTTGGAGTACTAGGGACCTGGAGGGCTTTCCAAACATTGGAGGCATTAGTTTTTTCAGTAGCAATAAGGAGGTACAGACAGAGCCCTGCCACTAGTCACACGTGAGTGTGGGGCTTTTGGTGACACTGGCCTGGCACTGCATGCTCTGAGTATAAAGTGCCAGGGGAAGGAACTCTGGACAGATCATGGTTCAGATCATGGGTCAGATCATGGTTCTTGTTCTGGGAAGTCACTTTAACTTTTGCTGTGAATTTAATGCAGCAGAAAGAAAATAAGCTAACACAGCTGAGCACACTTTAAAAAATGAAAAGTACGCAGATCATGGTTCTTGTTCTGGGAAGTCACTTTAACTTTTGCTGTGAATTTAATGCAGCAGAGAGAAAATAAGCTAACACAGCTGAGCACACTTTAAAAAATGAAAAGTACGATGGTTTATGATCCAGTCTCGGTTCTGATGAAAAGAGCCCTGAATCTGTCGTGTGTAAGTACTTTGGCTGGCCAGTGTACAGATCACACAGTCCCAGAGGTACACCATTTTCTGGAGCCTTCTGACACCACATGAAAAATTTCCAAAATAAGTCTACCCATTCCTGTTGTCTTACTTCTCCCTAACACCCATCCACTTGTCAGACTGTTGTATAAAGTACGATCCTTTCGGCTCAGTAAAGATGGGGAATAAGAGAGGCAGCTTCTTCCTGTGGAGGACACCTCTCTTGAAGACCACTCAGATGAGGAAGTGGCCCTCGTCTGCCCAGGGACCTTTGATTTGGAAGGTGGCCAGATTAAGGCATGGACTAGGGAAGGGAATCCTGTACTCCAGTCCTGGGCTGCAGTGAACCTCTCTGTGTCCTTGTCTGTAAAATGGAGGATTAGGATAGTTGTCTCAAGGACTCGTATGCTGTAAAATTCTGGGCTCCTCTAGGAATGACAGGCTTACTCACAAGAGGGTTTGATGGCACAGCTGGTGGTGATGAAACAAACCAGCCTATAGTTGGCAGGAGCCTCACCTGCCCCAGCGTGCTTTGTGTCCCCGAGCAATCTTCTCTTGTTTATCAGGTTCCTGCCTTGCAGTGTTCACGAATGCCATTGCACACTGGTATTGAGAGATTAGCCAATAGTTGATAGATGTGGCTAATGGGGCCTGTGCATGATGGGGCAGGCATCACCATGTGTTAGGTAAGTTGCAAAAGGGAGAACCTACTGGCTAATGGGGCCTGTGCATGATGGGGCAGGCATCACCATGTGTTAGGTAAGTTGCAAAAGAATTGGAGAACCTAATGAATTACTTTTAGGTCTAAGCTGATTCTAGACAGTAGGAGAAGAAAGATCTAGAAAATCTCCCTCGGAAGAAAATTGCCCCTGACAAGAATGAATTTTCCATCTGTAAACTTTGTAACTGGGCAGAATAACAGTACCTACCTTAATCCATGTAAAGGGCTTAGAACAGGGGGTTTAGCAGGGCTGTCTAGTAGAACTTTCTCTGATGAAGGGAATGTTCTATAGCTGTGCTGTCCAATACAGGAGCCAGCAGGCACCCACTTTTGAACATTTGCAGTGTGGCTAGTGTAAATGAGGAACTGAATTTTTAATTTTATTTAATGTTAATTATTTTACATTTAAATATAATAGCCATATTTGGCTAGTGGCTACCACTTTGCACAGTGTGGCTCTAAAACATCCTGAGTATTCAGCAGATGTTAGCTGCTGTTGCTGGTGTCATGTGATTATAATTTTAGATACTTTGAAAGACAAGTTCGGTGCTTAATGTGGGGCAGAGTATGCATAAGACCATTTTCTACAAACCTAGAACTCATAAGAACCAGCCCTCTACTTTCTGGCATCTCAGCTTCCCCTCAAGGCAGACAGTTGTGCTAAAAATATCCTTAGGGCAGAGCTACCCAACTGATGTGCTGCAGATGTGTTTCAGGATGCTGAGATTTTGTCTCGCCTTTGGGATGACGGGTGGGTCCCCAGGCCACTCTCTTCCCAGGGAGTCAAGGGTGCTCTTATGAAGGCTGTGGCTCAGCCCAGGGGGAGTAACTTGTACCTCTTCAGCCCTCAGGTCGGTTTGGCTCGGCCTTGGCCGTGTTGGACTTTAACAAGGATGGCGTGCCTGACCTGGCTGTAGGAGCTCCCTCGGTGGGCTCTGAGCAGCTCACATACAAAGTAAGGCTGCTGGTGGGGACTGGGGCAGGTGGGGAGGGGGCACCGAGGGAGGCCAGGGCTGGGGGGAGGCCAGGGCTGGGTAGAGCCCCTAGAGCAAAGCAGACAGCCAGTGTGCCAGCCAGCGCTGGTGGGCACATGATCTCAAGCTCCCATTATGTTCCTTGACATGACCTCGGGTGACCTCACAGCACCTGTTTCTGCCTCCCTGGCCACACGATTTCCCAATTCCAGCAGGTACTTCACTCCTTTTTTCCTCTCCTGTGATGCTGAATGCTAGTGAAGGGAGACAGAAATTCTAGCTGGTCTGTAGCTTCCTGTCATCACAGCAGGGAGGTGACTTTCCTGGACTTTCCTTTCATGCATGGAGCCCAGCCTGTTGCCTGATTTTTACTGAGAGCAGAGCAGAGATCCTGGGCCCCAGCCCACAGGGCTCTCTTCCTGCATGTGTTTCATGTCATAGCAGGGCCCCAGCCATAGCAGGGCACTTGTGTGTGATCGTAGACATCAAAGGCTTTCCATCGCCTGCTGCCCTCGTGAGCTCACCTCTTGCCGCTTCCTCCTCATGCCCCATTTCTAGACATACAAATGATTTATCATTTCCTGAACACTACCTGAACCTATTTCCTGTGCCCCTCACTTTAGGATCTTTGCTTGTATAGCTTCCTCCACCTGGAAAGCCCTTTCTCTCCTCTCTTTCTTTAGAAGTGACATATCACTTCTTGCAGGAAGTGTTGTCTAACTCCTGGGTGAGGCCGATGCTTCATTGTCCTCACATAACATCCTGTGCCTGCACCTGTTGTAACCCCTGCCACACTGCGGTGTCACAATTACCTGGCTGTCAGCTTTTCTGGAGGAAAGATTGGTCTCATTTGTCATTGTGTACCTAGTCTTTGGCTTATGATGGAAAATAAATGCTTGTAGAATGAATGGGGATGGAGACAGGCAAGTTATAAGAGGAACTATTGCATAACAGAATAATAGCACAGTTTGAGTCCCAGGTACAGACACAGTGTGTGCACTAGCAGTGGTACAGCAGGTGGGGAAGTCTTCATGGAAGAGCTGGAAACTGAGCTGAGCCTTGAAGTCGGGGAGGAGTTGAGTACGTCATTCTGCAAACACACTGAACAATTACATATGGCAGATCCTAAGCAAGACACTGTGGAGGCAAAGATGAAAATGACTCAGTTTCTGTTTTGGGGGCTCTCTTAGTCTGATGGAAGTGACAGGCCTTAAAAAAAAATCATTTCCACCCAGCAGGATGGGTTTCTATCATTCATTAAGTTCTTGACCATAGGGGATGATGATTTATTTCATAGCCAGTCCTCTTTGTCTTGATATTATTTAAGGTTCTTGGGTCACCTGCCCCCTCCCCCAGCCTTATGGTTACTCTTCTATGTGTCCTTGTCTAGGGTGCAGTGTACATCTACTTTGGTTCCAAACAAGGAAGAATGCCTTCTTCTCCTAATGTCACCATCTCTTGCCAGGTATGTTTACCACTTTAGCCAGGTGCAGACAGCTAGAACTGGCTGTATCCTAATTGCCTCCAGGGCTGGGTAAAACATGCTCTCCTGCTTTCCTCTTAAGGACATCTACTGTAACTTGGGCTGGACACTCTTGGCTGCAGATGTGAATGAAGACAGTGAGCCTGATCTGGTGATTGGCTCACCATTTGCACCTGGTGGAGGGAAGCAGAAGGGAATCGTGGCTGCCTTTTATTCTGGCCCCAGCAGGAGCAGCAAAGGTAGCGCCTGATGGGGGAACAGGCAGAAGACCATTGCTGCTCTGTACGTCTGTGATGGTTTCTGTTGCATGCTGGTTTATGTCCTTTTCCCTCATTCCATATCATATAACCAGAATGTTCTAACAGTCTCTTACATATGTTCTGGCAAGTGATGTGGATAGATTCACGGAATATACAAAAAGTGACCCAGGTAAAGTAGAAACACTAAGGTGGTTTAGGCCCAAAGGCATCCCAGGGATGCTCTAATCTGTCCAGAGAAGTGTCTTTTTAAATAGCATTCTCCACTACACAGCTCTTACATATGTTCTGGCAAGTGATGTGGATAGATTCACGGAATATACAAAAAGTGACCCAACTTCTAGATCCAGATCCACAGGAGACCAATAGGTTATTCTCATAGTCTTTCAAGGTAAAGTAGAAACACAAAGGTGGTTTAGGCCCAAAGGCATCCCAGGGATGCTCTAATCTGTCCAGAGAAGTGTCTTTTTAAATAGCATTCTCCACTACACAGAGTGAGCTTAAGAAATCTGTTTCTTATATGAAGTGTGAGATCCATTTCTGACATTGGGGTCCTGGGATTAGCATGGGGACATATAAGAGTTTTGGCAAAAACTCAGCAGAACAAACCCATTTCTCATTAGCCTGAAAAAAGGACCCATTCTTTCCATCCCAGTATTCCTCTCACTTAAAGGGGACTGGTTGTCTTATTTAGAAAATCTGACTGTGGAGGCAGCCAACTGGATGGTGCGAGGTGAGGACGACTTCGCCTGGTTCGGATACTCCCTTCACGGAGTCAGTGTGAACAACAGAAGCTTGCTGTTGGTTGGGAGCCCAACCTGGAGGAATGCCAGTGGGTGAGTGCTGAGGTTGGGGACCAGGGAACAGTGAGCACAGGGGGCAGGTGCCTGCTGCTGCAGAAACCCATTAAGTGTGAGGCTTGGGAAAGGGGCTAAGAAATTCTTGTCTTTCAAAGGAAAAGCTAAGGCAAAAATCTCCTTAGTTTAAAAACAGGATAGATAACTGTTTCGTTTGCTAAGGCTGTCATAACAAAGTATCACAGACAGGGTGGTTTAAACAATGGAAATTTATTTTCTCCCAGTTCTAGAAGCTAGAAGCATGAAATTATTATTGGTAGGACTTGCTGCTTCTGAGGCCTCTCTCCTTGGCTTGCAGATGGCTGTCTTCTCCCTGTGTCCTCACATGGTCTTCACTTTGTGTGTGTCTGTGCCCTAATCTCCTCCTCTTATAAGGACATCAGTCAGATTGGATGAGGGCCCATCCATATGATCTCATTTTAATTTAATTACCTCTTTAAAGGCCCTGTCTCCAACTGTAGCCACTTTCTGAGGTACTGGGGGTCAGGACTTCATCACAGGAATCTGGGGGGAACACAACTGAGCTCATAACAGTAGCATCCCTACATTTGCAATTGGGAGGCAGAACAGTAGACGTGGTATCTGGAGAGCCTTGATGTTGGGATTAACTCCCACAGCCCCCACACTCCAGGCCTAGGATCACAGGACAGAGCACGTGGGGAGGCCTGGGAGGGGGTGAGGACCTGAATATTCCTCGGACCTGAATACCTGGCCAGCTCCCAATCTGGTGCCCCAGCTGCTGAGCCCCATGTGCTTTATTCTAGGCTGGGCCGTTTGTTCCACAGTCATGATGAGAAAAAAAGCCTTGGAAGGGTGTATGGCTACTTCCCACCAAATTGCCAACACTGGTTTACCATTTCTGGAGACAAGGTATGGCAACCCTCCCTCCCCAGGAGAGTGACACTACAGAGAAAGTTGTCTCAGCTGTACAATATTGATGTATTGCATTTCACAGGAGATGGGGAAACTGGGCACTTCCCTGTCAAGTGGCCGTGTAATGATGAATGGGACCCTGATGCAAGTGCTACTGGTTGGGGCCCCAACCCACGGTAGGTCACACACCATGAAACTTTGCTTCCTAGTAGTCATGTGGCTCCTGGAACATGTCATATTGGGGGAAAGTTATGAGATCTGGAGTCAGGCAGATCTGGGTTTAAATATTTTCTTTTTTCATTAATAGCAAGCTGTGTAACTTTGGGGGGAGTTACTTAACCTCTCTGAACTCTTGTATCATCATCTGCAAAATAGGGATTCTAATATCTAGTTCAAAGATTTGTTGAAATGGCACATGAAAGTAACTCAGTGTGTTTTTAAAGCCCCAAACCCATTGAGCTTGAAGCTCAATAGGAATACATCCACCAGGAATAGGTCCACTCTGAGGACGTATCTTAAAAACCATTATTTGTTTACTTCATGGGAAAGGAAGTTTTTTAAAAAACACAACAAAAACTACTCCCTCCCAGATTATAAAAGTGAATCATCTTTATCATGGAAAATACAAGGAGGTATATAGAAGAAAAAAGATTACCCTTACCCAGGTCTTTTAAAACTTAAGTTCATACTATATCATTTTCACTTCTAATTTTTGTTACTTATTTTATATCTTGAGCATGTTCTCCCATTATTGAATATTCTTTTAAAGCATGAATTTTGATAACTGTATTGTCTTTTTTTCTATATGCACATGCCAACATTTAGTAGCATCGTCCTATTGCTGAAAATGTAGGTTGTTTCCAATTTTATACTATTGTAAGTTATTATCAAACACCCATGTACATAAATCTTTGACTTCCTTTCTGATTAGTTTTTAGCTACATTCCTGGAGATGAAATTCCTTGACTAGAGAATCTAATTTTTCTTAAGGCTTTTATTACATATTGTCAAACTATTTTTCAGAAAGACTTTTGTTTCATACAATATGAGAGAGATTTGAATAATAAGCAGAAGTGGATGTGGGAAAGGAATGGCTAAATTTTTCAGTGCATGACTCAGGACACAGCATTATAACAACAAAAACTTGCTGATAGCTTTGGAATAATTTTTTTTTTCTTCTTTACAGAGTCTAGACAGTGATTTCTCAACTCTTGCAACATACGTTACTGATTTTACTTTCTTTTTCTTTTTTTTTTTTTGTCTTTTGTCTTTTTCCGTGTCCGGCAACGGATCGCAACCCTCAGTGTTGCCCCCGTACCGGAC
>NW_007728242.1:276207-283551 GCF_000696425.1 Galeopterus variegatus
CCGCGGGCGGGGGCGCTGCCGCGCTTCCCAGGCGGCGCACTATCCAGTGCGCCACCGGGCCGGCCCTGATTTTACTTCCACACCACTCTCCCTACCAGAGTGCTAAGAGTTAGAGCTTCCCAAACTTTCTTGGTTTTAGTGCCCTATTGTCTTGGTAAATTTTTCTTGCTATTATCTGATATAATATAAATATATAAATTCAACCTTTTATTTTGAGATAATTATAAATTAACATGCATTGTAAAAAATAGTACAGAGATATCCATGTACATTTTATCCAGTTTTCTGTTTCCCCCAATGATTACATCTTGTAAAACATAGCAATGTCACAACTAGGTTATTGACATTGATCCGCCAATCTTGTTCAGATTTTCTTCATTTTTTAATTGTACTTCATCCACTTAATTTGTGGGGCCCCTTGTTAAAAAAATTGTCAAGAATTTCATGTCGATGACAGGAGAGGATTAAGTCAAGTACAGGGCTGTTCTAAACAGAGTGCCTGGTGTAACACAGTGCCCTGTGTGTTCTGAGAATTTAAAAAAGCATTTTGATGAAATTATTCTAAATTACATACTTCTCTACTTTAACAGACTGTGATGCATGGTAGAAGTTTGGGAGTAATCATTAATCACAACTCTTCCCTACCCTTGTGAATTTCAAACCATTCGTGAAGTAGATTCATGAATCACTCAAATGGATATCAAAATATGTGCTTTTTAAGAACTGATACAGCTGGATTGGAGAACACAGTCTCCATGGGCAGCCATATTCAAGCTTTCTAATTCTTGCCCTGAAAGCTGAACCTTGAGATGATGCTTCCACATGCAGCAGGACCAATGCCAATGTCCATCTGCGGGCAGGAGGAGCCAGTGGGAGAAGCTCACACATCCTCTTCCCTTTGGAAGGACTGAGGCGGGGGAGAGGACAGAGAGCTTGAAGTACAGTTGGCCCTCTGTATTCATAGATACAGAGGGCCAACTATAAGGGACTTGAGCATCCATGGATTTTGGTGTTCGTGGGGGTGTCCTGGAACCAATCCCTTGGGATACCAAGGGACAACTGTATTACTATATTCCCGGCCACTCCAGGGAGCTCAGTTTCCCTTCAGGAAGCACAAAAAGAATGGAATGAGGATTTTCTGTCGTTTAATCTTTTCTTGATACTTTGGGCTTTCGCCATGAATATTACCTATTTACTGCTCACTTAGGGGATATTGTGTGGACAATCTGCCACAAACAATGGCACAAGAGAAGGTTGTCTGAGGAAGCAAGTCAAATCAGTCACCTGAGTTTTACCTGCAGTGCTAAGCAGACACTGATGTGAGGTTGTATCCACTCACTGACACGCTGCCAGCTCACAGTAAGCCTCTCAGAGGACCCCCAACTCCGCCAACCCACAGATGTCATTATGTTTTTTGGAGAAGGTAATCATTTCTGAAATCAAAGCTGGGCTCCAAGTGATTAAGTTTGTGGACAAAAATCTAACAACTAGCTTTGCCTTGAGTTTATTCAAAATTCATTGATTCAGGGCCGGCCCTTGGCTCACTTGGAAGTGTGTGGTGCTGATAACACCAAGGCCACGGGTTCGGATCCCTATGTAGGGATGGCCGGTTTCTTACTTGGGAGAGTGTGCTGCTGACAACACCAAGTCAAGGTTTAAGATCCCCTTACTGGTCATCTTTTAGTAAAAAAAAAAAAAAATTTCATTCATTCAATGGTTTGGATACCCGAACTGACCAGGTGCCAAAAAAATGAAATTCATTCACTCAGAAAACATTTATTGAGTGCTTGTGTGGAACCAAGCAACATGCTAGGTTCAGCAGATAGAAAGACGAAGAGACAGCCCCATCCCTTATGGAACTGACAGCCCGATGCAGGAGACCACACAAGTGGTACGAGGAAGGCACCAGGCCAGCGTGGTATGAGAGCGGCATCTCCTCTAGACCAGGGAGGGTACAAAAGGCTTTGTAGAGGAAGGGACACCTGAACCAAATTCTGAAGGATGAGGAGGAGCAGGCAGAGGGGTGTGGGAAGGGATGTCTATTCCAGGCAGAGAGCACATCATGTCCGAAGGCCTAAGTTTAAGGAATACAGTTACTCCCCCCTTCTCTGTGGGGGCTACATTCCAAAACCCCCAGTGGTTGCCTGAACTGCAAGTAGTACTGGAACATGTGTCTGTTCATGTCTTCTACCCTCAAATTTAATGCCTCTTCCATCTTAACTAAGTGCTTATCACGCATTCTGGTCATAGCTTTAGCAGTTTGAGGGGCGACAGCAATACTAGCATGAATTTTTTTCCTTTATAATTTCATGGATAGAAGATTTGTTCTTACTGTAGATCTTAGCAACCTCAACATACATTTTTTTTCTTTACCAAGTGGAGAACTTTCACCTTTTCTCTTAAAGGAAGCACGTTACAGCTTCTCTTTGGCATATCTGAATTGCCAGCATCACTACTCTTGAGCTTTGGGGCCATTATTAAGTAAAATAAGGGTGACTTGAACACAAGCACTGCAATACTATGGCAGTGGATCTGATAACCAAGATGGCTACTAAGTGACTAATAGGCGGGTGGCATGTATAGCATGGATCCACTGGACAAAGGGACAGTTCACGTCCTGGGTGGGATGGAGCTTGATGGCATAAAATATCATTCGTGCTACTAAGAGTAGTGTGCAATTTAAAACTTACAAATTGTTTATTTCTGGAATTTTGCATTTAATAGTTTTGGATCATGGTTGACTGCAGGTAACTGAAACCACAGAAGTGAAGCCACACATAAGGCGGGGGGGACTACTATATAATGGGCTGTGGTTGAAGTTCATCTGGGGTGAAGCAGGGGTGAAAAGCGGGACGTGGCCTGAAACAGTGCTAGAGCCGTAAGTAGGAGTCAGATTATGTAAGGTCTGGTGAGGAGTTTGGACTTCATCTAAAGTCCATTGATATTTGCACTTGTAAGTCAGGAGAGTGACGTAGGCACATTGTGATTTAAAAAAAAAAAAAAAAAAGATGGTCGTGTGGAGAATGTATTAGAGGGAGTAAAAATGGAAGAAAGAACACCTGTCCGATGGGAAATCACTGAGCTCCATTGTTAGTCTTGGTGCCTGAGCTAGTTGTACCATCTTAACTGCCTGAGTTGACCAGCACTGAGCTAGTTGTACCATCTTAACTGCCTGAGTTGACCAGCACTGCAACCAACTGTCCTGTATGATTCTAAGTGATCTGCATCACTTGAGGGACACAAGCACGGAGCAAGAATAGGATTCTATTCAGTGTTGTATGTCTTACCTTCATTTCTGGGATACCAGCAGGCACTGTGGTTCATTTCAGATGACGTGTCTAAAATGGCATTCCTGACCATGACCTTGCACCAAGGTGGGACCACTCGGATGTACAAGCTGACACCTGACGCGCAGCCTTCTCTGCTCAGCACCTTCAGTGGAGACCGCCGTTTCTCCCGGTTTGGTGGGGTTCTGCACTTGAGTGACCTGGATGATGATGGCTTAGGTAAGAAAGGAACAGAGCCTTTTGCCAAGAATTGAGTCCTTTTGCCCAGTGCACCAGTCCTCTAATTGAATATTCTAGGCTCTGCCCTCATAATTGACAGTCCAGTGGCCCAAGGGCCTTTAGATATATTTTGAATCAGATAAGACTAGAGCCAGATATACAAGAATGAGTTGCACTTCTTGAAGGTGGTAACGTCAGCGTCACCCATGTTAACTGGTATTGATGAATGATGAAATAGGAAACAAAAGCCTTTGTCAGAATGAAATCAGGGCAGGGGCTGGCCGAGTTAGCTCACTTAATTAGAGCATGGTGTTGGTAACACCAAGGTCAAGGGTTCAGATCCCCATACCAACCAGCCACCGCCCCCCCCCCCCAAAAAAGAGAGGAATCAGGGCAGACTATTTAAAGGAGACCTATTTGCAGGAGGTTGAGTTAGGATCCAGTAGTGGAACAAGGAAGGGGGATGACCATGAGGAGTCTGATACTTCTTTCTGCCATTTTTCTTTGTTGACAGATGAAATCATCATGGCAGCCCCATTGAGGATAGCAGATGTAACCTCTGGGCTGATTGGGGGAGAAGATGGCCGAGTTTACGTATACAATGGTAAACAGACGACCCTTGGTGACATGACGGGCAAATGCAAATCGTGGATATCTCCATGTCCAGAAGAAAAGGTAAAGACTTCTCCTACAGAATTCTACCCCGTTTTGGGAAAGGACTGCTACTTGCTGATTCCTTGTTAACTCATGTCCACTGTAAAACTCTTACAATGTTTACCTAAACTCAGAGGTCCTGGGGTCAGGACACAATCACTTGCCTGCGTTTTGTAGGCCTGAGCTGCCTGCAGTTCTTGCAGAACTGCAGCGTTTGCTCCTGGAACTAAAGTCCAGCTGGACTTGGTATCATGTTGGACCCTGGTCACAGCCTGCCACTGCTTGGTTAAGTGCCCACAGCAGAAGAAAGAAAACTGGCCACAGCCATTGGAGTTTCATTAAAATTTCAACTCTTTTGTTTCTTGTTCCATTGCTTTGTTTTTTTCCTTTTCTTAAGTGAGTTTCCTTAAGTTACAGTGCCTGGACCTAAAACATTTCGCCTTTATTTTTAAAATTAAAAAACTTTTTTAAATTGTAAAATTAATAAAAGTTTACTGTGAAAATTTTAGAAGATACAAAAAGTTACACAGAAGACAATTAAAAATCATCTACCTAGAATTCCACTTTGCAGTTAATGCCTATTAATCTTTATAGTATATCCTTCTAGTATTTTTTCTGTGAATTCCATTGCTACCATTTATTGTGCATTTACTGTGCACAGCTAAGCACTATACATAACTTAATTCACATCAAAGCTATGAAGTTGGTATTATGTTCATTTACAGATAAAGAAATTAATAATCAAAGAGGAAGTTTATCCAAGGTCGTGATGCTAGGAAATAGCAGAACAGGGATTTGGACCAAGATTTGATGCTAAAGCTCATTCTTAACTATTACACTATGTGTGTGTATATTTTTATTAACAATATATCAAGAACCTTTTTTGTTTTTGTTTGTTTTTAACAGCACAAAATCAAGAACATTTTTCTATCTGATATTCTTATATAATATTTCCTGGCTGCCTAGTATTTTATCTAAAGACAAATCATAGTTTATTTAAGTGACTATTATTAGTCACAGGCCATTTCCAATTTTTACTGTTATAAATATTAATATGATAAATATTCACATATAAACATTTTTGTACATCTGATTATTTTTCTGAGCCATATTCCTAAAAATAGAATTTCTGGGGACACAGGGTATGCACATTTGTAAGGCTGATCAAGAAATGTACAAATGTGAGTGTAATTAAAATTGGTTAAGATTAAACACAAATGATAATAATATTAATAGCCTCCCTTTCTTCCCATTTTTTTTTCAGGCCCAATACATATTGATTTCTCCTGAAGTAAGTATCTCCTGAAAGAATGAAAAAACTGTTAAGATTAAACACAAATGATAATAATATTAATAGCCTCCCTTTCTTCCCATTTTTTTTTTCAGGCCCAATACATATTGATTTCTCCTGAAGTAAGTATCTCCTGAAAGAATGAAAAAACAAAAACAAAAACAAAAACAACTACAAAAAATGCTCTTTCTCCTTATTTTAAAATAAGAAAATACTATGGTATGTTCCCAAAAGCCTATTAACAGAGTATGTTTTCCAGGCAAGCTCAAGGTTTGGGAGCTCTCTGATCACTGTGAGGTCAAAGGAAAAGGTGAGTACAAGCCTGCAGTTCTTTGATGTTTATTTGTTCTGAGGCTGGGATTTGGTGATCTCACCTTTTCGTTTATTTTAGATTTTATTTTTATTTGAAAGAGAGAAAACACAGAAAGTAACACTCACACATAATCCCATCACTTTTTTCGGTGAGAAGTTCCCTTCCTGACTCCTCCCAGCTTATCCTGTCCAGCAGGGGCTGGCAAACTGCAGCCCACAGGCCAACTCCAGTCTGTCACCATGAACTAAAAATGGTCATTACATGTTTAAATGGTTGAAAAAAATAAAAAAAGAATATTCTGTGACAAATGAAATTTATATGGAGTTCACACTTCAATGTCCATAAATAAAGTTTTATTGGAACACAGCCACACTCATTCATGGATGCTGTCATGCTACAGTGGCAGAACGGATTGATTGCTTCAGACACTGATGTCCCACAAAGCCTAAAATATTATCTGGCCCTTCACAAAAAATGTTTGCTGATCCTTGCCCTATAGGATACACATTGTTAATATTTTGCTGTGTTTACTTCCAGACTTTCAGAGTTTTTGTATGACTAGAGACCAATAGATACACACACGCAAACACACACTTCTAGTCATTGTTTCATTTTTATGTACTGTGTTTTGACTCTTTCCAGACAAGTACATGCAGAGCTACCCAATTCTTTTTAATGGCTGCATAGTATTTGATTGTTTGGGTGCACCATATTTTACTTCTTCAGTTCAGTCTCATAGACATTTAGGTTACTTCTTTTTTTTTTTTAACCTATTACAGACAATGCTTTAGTGAGCATTCTTGCACCTATATCTTTATATAATTGTACAAATATTCCTGTAGATGAGAATATAAGTAGGATTACTAGATCAAAGGGTGTGCACATTTAAAATTTTAATAGATAAAACAGATTAAAGAGTTTTACCTTAAAACACACCTCCAAACCACTGATTCCATTCATTCATTTATTTTAGGAAATGACATTGAACAGAACTATGCTAGGCTGAGTGATATAAAGAGAAAGCAGAGTTCCTGCTCTTGAAAAATAAGATTTATACACATGTGAAGTTAAATAAAATGCAAATAAGTATAGGATTAAATGCTAAAGAGTAGTATGAACAGTAAGTATTAAATGTGGCATGAAGGGGTAGGGAAGACTTTATAAATTGCAGAGTTTATAACCAGGTCTGTAAGACTTGGTAAGTGCAGTGGACCAACTCTTGCTTTTAGGAATTGTGGTTAAATTGCCCTCTAGTGGTCAACAGTTCAAGTGGCCCATTTACAGACAAGTCTAATAGCAGAAACTTAGGGTTAACCACAGCAAAAAAGATGAATTATTAAGTTTATGGGAGGATTCTCAAAAGGTCTGATCACAGGAATACTTTATATCATAAGCTTGGCTTGTATTTAAAATTTTTTTTTTCCAAAAAGTAGACATTATCAAGAATCTATGCAGTTAAAAAATAAATAAATTTCTCTGTAAAAAAAAAGTGGTTCTGGGCCGGCCCGGTGGCGCACTGCTACAGTACGCCGCTTGGGAAGTGCGGCAGCGGTCCCGCTGAGGGTTCGGATCCCACATAC
>NW_007728242.1:283660-294565 GCF_000696425.1 Galeopterus variegatus
ACTGAGGGTTGCGATCCGTTGCCGGTCACGAAAAAAGACAAAAAGGAAAAAAAAAAGAATCTATGTGGTTCAGATTCCCGTACAGGCCAGCCGCACACACGCACAAAACAAACAAAAAAAAGAACCCGTGTATAATAATAAAAACCATATGTACATCAACCATGGTTTTTATCAGTTGAGGAGTAGTGGTATAGATCATCTATATTTAATTTGATTTCCTTCTGTAAAACACAGCAAATTCACTTCCCTAATTATAGTTCACTTGGGTAAGTATTAAAATTACTTCACTTTCCCAGTAGTTCTCAAATTTAAATCACTGAGCAGTTGTCACACCTGTCTGACCAAAACACTATCAGCCAGTTTGATCACCCACAAAACTCATTTACCAGCTTCAGTTCGGAATAACCTTTGGCAGTTTCCACAAATCAAATCCTACCTCAAAGTATGAAATTTTGCCACCACTGAAAATATTTAAAAACTTGTAGGCATGTTTTGAAGGCAATTCTGAAAGATGGTTTCCAGAATGTTTCAAGCAGCAGCAGTGGGAGGTGGTGTAAACACAGAGACAAAGGCAGCCCCTGGGGATCCACCACTGAAAATATTTAAAAACTTGTAGGCATGTTTTGAAGGCAATTCTGAAAGATGGTTCCCAGAATGTTTCAAGCAGCAGCAGTGGGAGGTGGTGTAAACACAGAGACAAAGGCAGCCCCTGGGGACGTCCTTATTATTGCAGATGTGCAGTCTACATGGTACCACAACTGGCATTCAGGAATAAGCATGCACTGATGTGCTTTTCTTTTATTCTTCATGTGCCAGAGAAGGGATTGGGGCGAACGTCCTCAGCTGTGGTTTTTGGAACCTACAGATCTGGGAAAGTGGTATTTAACAAAGGGAAAGAGGCATTTAAGTTCAAGCCATGGGATCTGGCCATTGTCTTAGTCATCTTTACATTTCCAGAGCACAACATGATGTCTGGACTACAGTAGGAACTTAACATGTTATGGAGGGTCATGAATTCTGTCTGTATTGTGTCCTCCACAGAACCAAGTTGTCATTGCTGCTGGAAGGAGTTCTCTGGGAGCCCGACTCTCCGGGGCACTTCATGTCTATAGCTTTGGCTCAGATTAAGGATTTCACTCCATTTGCCCCCCGCCTCTCCCTCTCTCGTGCCAGTCATCTCCAGGGTTAGCGTGCTGGTGGAGGAAGTGGCACATCCAGTGGCAGATCCTGATAGAGGTGGGACTCTTGGAGACATGCACCAACTGCCAGTGTGGAAATTGGATACATTAAATGACAGCAGGAGAAATATGTGAAATAGCAGACGCTCTGGTTATTCAGGTCCCCTCCAAAGGTTACTTCTTTGCTTCCTTTGCATCCAAACCTTTCTTCTTTCCTAGCTTATTGCCGGTGCTCAGACCTGTCGAACAACCTATTTCCTCCTCCACTTGAACAACCATGTCATTCTGATGCTGGAAAGGTCTCTCTGTGGTTATCTCTTAGGGCAATCTCTATGTACTGTTCCTCCTAAAAATATCCTATTCGGTGCCCGTTCCAATCAAAGTGTACTAGAAAGTATGGTATACAGAAAAAAAAATTGAGCAAGGGAAACAGTAGAGGAGAAAAGTATGGGAGTGAAGGTTAACCTTACACTCCCAAAACTACTTTAAGTGATTTGCTCCTTTCTTAATGAGGATTACATTTTCATTGTTTTGCATGGTGAAAAACAAATATAAAAACAAATTTTATCACCTTCCCATGTCCTCAAATGCTTTTATAGAGATGGCTGTTTTAATAGTTGATGAACCTAGTGACTCTCCAATTAAAGTCAACTTATGAGGGGCTTTTGTTGCATTAAGTTGCTGCAAGTTGTGCCAACAGAACTAGAACAGAAACAAGAGATCTGGCCTGAGCCAAGTAAGTGATGGACCAAGGAGTGCAGCAGGCCTTGGCTTCAATTGTTCCTGGGCTGTTTTTAGTGGGGGTGGATTTCATCTGCTGGTACTGAAGTGTGGCACATTTATGGGAAAGGAATGTACCATAGAATTTCATCTTCACTAAAAATTTGCAGGCATTACTATCATAAATGGCAACTAGTTTATTTTGTATCAATAAGGGAAGGACCTTTCTTCTGACACTGGTGAAATGACAGTACAAATAGGAGAAAATAAATGAAAAGAGCTCTTCTCTTCTCAGCTCCTCTAAAGGCAGAGTAGACAGGTGAAAGGAGACAGGAAGAGGAATCCAACTGAAGGGTAGAAAGTTAAGTTAGGAAACCAAGAGAAAAACTACTGTGGCTAGGATGTGAGCACGAAGTGGGTACACACAGGAAAATAACATAAGCAGGCACATACCTAGATAGCACTTCAGGATCACTCCCAGGACTATCTCATTTTTCTTGAAGAGGTGTGCTAGCTGCATGGTTCCCTATGGCACAGCAAAAAGCACATAGAAACAACATTCGGTTTCTTTTTGGTAACAATTATTGGCAGCTCAACCTATTTGAAGAATTATTTCTAATTTTAAAAAAAAGCTATGTTTAGTGGACCAGATACACTGAGTTGTGCTCACATCCAAGTTGAAAAGTTTGAGTGTAGCTCAAACTCTGATGACATCTGACACTGTGCTTTTGGTAAAGGTATGCTTCTCCCAGTACTGGATCTTCTCGTTGGAAGCCTACATACTTTCATACAGCCATTATTATAGAAACTGTCAGTGTTTTTACACTTTGCTAAATGATAGGGCCTATGTTCAAACATAATCTTATTTATCTCAGGATTTATATTTTTCTCAATGCCTGAACAACCAGACAGCAAGCACCAGGTGAAGGTTAAAACCTATAAAGTTGGAAGCAAATTTTCAAGTTTATAGGATATTTAACCATACTAACCCCGTTGTCAAGAACAACGTAAGTTATACTCCTACTGTTGAAGGCCAACCTACATGGCAACATGTAAAAACCTGGCATACAGAAAAAAATTAAAATACATGACGTCTGATGTATTATCCCTACAGGTAGATTAAATTTCTATTCTAAGTATTAACTGAATCTCAAATGCTTAGTAACTTAAATAGAAATACCTTGTAGGGTTTTAATTTCTTATGAACAAAAACCTGAACTCACACAACAGTTTAACTAAAATTTATCTTTATTTCAGGATATCAGAAGACATTTACTTATTCGCATTTTCCATCTTTCTATTGTATATCTGTGTAAAAACCTCCTTCATGGCTTCAAGATCGGAATTGTTTTCTGTCTTTGTAACACAGACCTAGGAGACTAAAATGATCTGAAGTGAGCTTGGGAGCAGAGCAGGTCTCTGGAGTCCATATTCCATGCACCATCCATATTAGATCACCTCTGTAGGCATTACAAAGTAATGAAAATAAATCCATAATTCAAAGTGTGACTTTAATATTGCAATTAAAAAAATAATTCCAAGTTACTTTTGGAATAACTCACCCAAACAGAGTTTAAATATGAAATTGGTTGGTGACTATTTATCACAGTCTATGTTTATCAAGAGTAAAGCAAATGTTAATAGCATCGTAAAATGGCATCTCTTCTGCCCACATTTGCTTAGAGGCCTTCCAAAGAGAAAGACGGTCTGTTAAGAGTATCAAACCTTAAACTTCTACATGATCAACAGGGAATATCACTGCTTGCTTGCTCACATAAACTGGTGTTTGGTATCTTATTATTTACCTTTCAAATAGTAGTTATTATGCTCAGTCTATCATTTTAGTTCAAAATTTAAAACCAATGAACTTCATATTTCTTTTGGCACAGGCTCTACTTTACTGTTTGAGAACTTTAATGTAAGCAGCAGCTTGCAATCACCAAAGCAGAGCTAGTTGACATTTTGAAATCATACTTGATCTAACCACCTTGAAGAATTTTATAAACCATTAGTAACTTCCCTTTATCAGACTTATGAGGTAGTTAACATTATTTTCCCTTTTATTAATGGGACATGATTCATCATAAAAAATTATTTTACCCAAGTTCATGAACTGTCAGTAACACTACAAGGAAAAATGACCAAAATTCTATCCCACGCCTGATTTTAGTCAAACCAAATTCTGCCCTCTGGGATTCCAATTCTTCATCTGTCACAGCTAAGTAATATTTATTACCTATTTTACAGTGATAACATAAGACCAAATAGCAGCAGAGTACTTTGAGGTGAGCCAAAAAAAGAGTACCCTGTGAAATCTAAGTATTATCAGAGATGATCCTGACAATCATCAGATATTCGTAATGCTAGAGTGCTGTACAGCCACGTTCCAAAAACTACACCACGAAGCGCCTTCCTGACTCACAGCGAGGTGCAAGTGCTCCAAGACTAGCCCAGCCTGTTTCATGCCATTTTATTCTCTAGTTTCCCTCTGATGACTTCTCATAACCACACAGGAGTGGAAAACACCTTACCGGTAACTTCATCTGTTTCCTTCCAAATCAGCTACTGGAATAACATTTTTATTCCCATCACCAAACCACCTGGTAAATGGACCCTTAGACTTCCTCATATGCTATCACATTAGGATAATCAGGTACCCTGAACATCATCAGGGTAAGCATATTTATTCTTTTCTTACTACCACATTTGTAGTACCAGATAGTACAAGAGCTGCTCTGGAAAGTCTAGAATCTTCCATGAGTTTTACTTCTGGAGGCAAGTTTAACTGTAATGTTCTGGTGCATAACTGTACTTAACCTCCAGAAAAGAAAGGTAGGTAGGATGTTAAGAAGGACAGCAGCTTTCACAATTAGAAATATTAGCCATTTATTCTAAACCCAAATCTGATTTTGAAAACAAAAGGTATCACAAGTCTAATATTTACCTAGCCCCAAGTTTTAGGAAGCCCATCTGTCAACGTTTGAGGTGAAAGCATATAGATTAGCTGGGCTATACACATATTCCTTTTTAGGGAGGGTGGCCTAAAAATCTCTTCTAAAAATCAGGCAATGAACAAAGCAGCTATAAAGCAGTTACAGAATGGAAATACTTCCTTTCAATTTTACTTCCAAAGGCTCTAATTATAGCCAAGCAAAGAAAAATAGTTTCAGGGGTTAAGTGAAATCTTGATTAATTGGAATCCATAAAATGCTGGTATTATTTCTTTTTATTCACCTTATGTATAAAAAGGGGCAAATACAAGATAATAAGGTTATGTCAAGAGTTTTTTTTAAAGCACAAACTTCCAGAGTTTAAGGCTAGTACATATTATGCTAGCTTTTCAGTCACCTGAGAGTCAGGAATTCAGAGGAACATGATTCCCTATACTATGAACTATGGCTACCTGGTCTCAAACTATGGGTCTGTCAAGTTCCTAGGCTTCGTTTGGCATGAACTGTACTTTTCTTGATATGTATAAGTTAAGTAAAATCTATACAACAGGCTGTTCTTGTATTAAATTAACCTCTCCATACCTCGCATCATGTCTATAAAAACAGCATTTAAAGTTTGTAGAAAATAAAATTTTGGCCTTTTACAAAACAAGCACTTTGCTTCTTTACTCAGAATTCTACAAATGCAATAAAGTTCTAGTTATTTTGACTGCCATATGTTTATCATCAGACATTGTAATTTAAATATCAGTGATTTTCTTCAAGTGTCTGACTCTGTAAAAGAAAATAATAAAAGAATATCAGAAGTTTCCTGTGACTACCATACGAAAATACTCAGTATCCACCGGGTTGTTCCTATCGGTTTGTTAGGATACTCCTGCTTGATCCAAGTCCATCTGGCCTGAGGCTGTTTTTTATTTCCACCCTTCTATCTGCAAGAAGAGTCTTTTTAGGTAAAGAGGCCATCTAAATAAAGCAGAAAAATTAATTTTAGTTTGTGTATTTCTCAAAAGAAAAACCACTAGTAAAATAATATTATATAACTACTTAATAAAGGACTGCAAACCATATATCAACGTCTTAAGTACTTATTCCATTGGTGTCATTTTTGAAGTACAAAGATAAAGGAGGTAAACTTTGTATCTTTTCTTAATGACAACACCATGAATGATTTCCACGTTTCAATTTGGTTATGATGAAACGCTGCACCAGAATTACTAGCATCTGTCGAAATATATAATGCTCAGTAGAATGTTCCACGCAAAATAAATGATCTGCTAATAAGGATTTACACATTATCTCATTTAATTCTCCCAATGATCCTCGAAGCAGGTAGTACTGACTCAATTGACAGGAAAACTGAGGGAGGTTTAGAGAAATTAACGTGCAGGATCACAAATGCGGTGACAACTTAAGCCCAGACTGCCCGACTTTACAGCCCATGATTATAACCCTTCTGCAATATGACTGTGAACCATATCCCCTTCATACCACAGGAGGCAAAGGAGCTTCTAGTTGTCGTCCAAGGAATGAAAGCAAACGCCTCCAGATTAGGCCACTTCCCATAAACATAATTCCTGTAATCAGCCAAAATATTCTATGGTCCTGAAAGAGAACACATGGTTCATTTCAATTGCAAAAATTTTATCCTTAGAGATAAAATATTGTGAACTATTGTTGCTCCTGAGTTTAAAAGAAGCCTTGTTATTTGTACAGCTCTTTCTTATAGAAAGGAACTAAGAACAAGCACCTCAATAGCACTCAGAGACTAAGAATGAGACAGTAAATCAGAAGGGAAACATGATTTATAAGTGTTCAGTTTTTAATCATCCATAAGCCAAACATAACTGCTTTTACTTGGAGTTTCTTTCCAGTCTTTGTTTACATGCATACACATTTTCATAGTCAAAATCACAGAGAACACACAACTTTTTTGCTTGTAGCCACAGTTCCCAAACTGAGCTTAGGTATCCTGGGCATTTTCAAGAGAAATAACAAAAATGAAACTTTTGGTATAGGGATGCTGGGGAAAAAATTACTAAGACACTAAACGTACCACGAAGCAAAAGTTTGGGAACTTCAGACTTGCAGTAACATTTTTCCTCACCATCATTTTCAGAATTATAATATTTTTCCAGTGTAGTGTTTCCAGCAAATGTATTAATGTATAGAATCACAGAGTTTAAACTTAATCTCTCAAAGGAAAGGGATCCCATCCACAGCTATGCCATTAGCTGGTTATCACCCATGGCTTGGTTAGCGCCAATGCTTCAGAGGTTCACTTTCCCCCAAGATGGCCTGTGACACAGCTGACTGCCCATCGCTGATGGAAATTCATGTCATTTACTGTGCAGAAATCTGCCTCCTTTTAACATGAAGCTAGATATTAGACATAAAAAACTAGGAAGATAAGTGTTAACATGAGTGAATGGTTCTTGGATGGTGAACACACTTCCAGTTATCCAAAATGAGGGCCCCAATTTACTAAGTAAAAATTCTATTTAAATGAGATTTAACATAAACAGATTACTGTTGTTCTTCACAGTAGATTGGTTTTGTAGTTCCTTATAAAGTCTCTGGGGATGCCAAAATGTGATAAAATTGAAATGTAAGCTAAGTCAGAGGCAAACCAAGGTCAAAATTCCATGTGCATTGAACACACACCCACAGACGTTAGACCTCTAGGTCTGTAGTCACAACTGGGGAATTTGAAAAGGCCTATAGATGTATCCTGAGCACATCAAGAGTTGGACTATGTTGCACAAGATATTTTGGCTACTTCTGAACTTTCTAATGGTCTAAGTTTGGGCTCAACCCTCCCATAAATTCTATTACATTAAATAAATCCAAACCCTTACCATGCTCTACACAATTGACATGATCTCACGCTTGTCTTTTTGGCCTCATTTCCTACCACTCTCTACCTGACTGATCCTCTTCTAAACACTCTGGCCTTCTTGCTTCCCATGAACAAGCTCAGCTCACTCCTGCCTGTCTTTACATCTATAGTTCTCTTTGCTTAGAACACTTTCCTCCAGATCTTCCTACTTTCTCTTTTCATTCGGGCTTCCACACAAATATCACCTCCAAACCATCTTCCTTCACTATTTCTATCTCTAAAATGCCACCTGTCTCAGCAACTCACATTCTTTATTTCCTTACCTGGCTTTCTTTCACTTTGTGGCACTTTTCAGTTAACATACTTTATGTATGTTTATCATCTCTCTCCTCCTCTATAATGTAACCTCCACAAGGGCAGGGACTCACTGCTATATGGGCCTAAAGCAGTGCTCAATATATAATGGCACTAAAAGACGTATTTGTGAAATGAATGAACGACTATATTGCATTTATTTTTCTTTTACATTTTACCATAAGAAGCATTAAAAATGACTAGTACTGACTTTGCCTGTGGGAGCTCATGATCTTTTGTAGGCTCTGAACAAATAACTGCAAATTCAAGGAATGTGGCAGATGGGAAGTGTAGGACTACTTGGGCACATACTACAAAGGGAGTAATTTTACTTGTATGGGTTGGGGGTACAATCAGTGAAGTGACACATAAGTTGAGGATTTAGGCAAAATGTGTGGGAGTTCAGGGGACAGGTGTAGAGGCAGCATGCCTGGGAAGGAGCACTGATGGAGCAACTGACCGGACTGGCTGTAGGCGACATGGAGACACAGGGGCAGCAGACTAGGAAAGCCCCAAACCAAAAAGGCTAAATTTTCATCTAAAGGCTAATCAAAAGCCACTGAAGAGTTTTATGCAGAAGAGCCACGTAATCATGTTTACAACTTCTAAAAACTATTTTTTAAAACTATACAGTGGTCCTGATGACAGACTGGGTTCAACTAGGGTGACAGCCACAGAGACCAAGGACAGACCTGTCAAACTAATAAGGACACAGAATACAGCACCAGAGTGGGCCAAATGCACATGCAGATTCATTTCTAGACACCTTATAATAAGATATTCTCTGAAAATACAAAGCTGCTATGATAGGAAAAAATTCAGGGAGTTCAGTGTCATACCAATATGGAAAGGTGGAAGAATTAAGTGGAAAGTGAAAGTCCTTGGGTTCTAATTCTAACTCTGTTATTTTCAAGCTCTGTGCACATGGGCAAGTTATTTCAATTTTCTGAGGATTGGTTTCCTCATCTACAAAGTAGGGATAATACACTGACTTTCACAGAGTTGCAATGATGGAGCCAAATAAAGGATGCAAACTGCCAGGTACATTATCAGGCATGTAAGAATTAAAAAATAAAACTCTTCATTAACTGCCTCACAGTGTAAACCTGTTTTATCAAACCCTTCCCATTTGTAGTTAGCGAAACAATACATTCTCACCTCTTCAAGGGAAGATTCTAAATTCATTCCAAAAGCCACTCCCATTAGTCCAAAAAGCGAAAGCGAGAAGGTTCCCATGGTCAATTGTAGGTTCAACCTCATCATCACATTACGGTGGCTGGAGAGAAGAACACCTACTCAGATCAGAAGGGCCTACTAACTACACACAGCAAATTCACTAAGTATTAAAGATTGCATGAATTAAATCCATACCTTGCAAAAAAACCAAAACAAAAGAAACACTTTCATGTAGTACAAATCATAATAATGGTATAATTCCTTCCAAAATGACATTTCCTTAAAAGTTTTATTACTTTATAATAATTCTTCTATAAAGAAAATACTGGTTGTTTTATATGCTTTCTTACCTGTCCAGATTGATGAAAATAATACTCTGTGAATCATCAATCAGTACCCTAAGTTCCCGAGCTGCATTGGAAAGATCTTCAGCTAATCGGTAGTAGTTTTCCAACAGCAACTCCATCTCTTCTGCATGGTCAATCCCAGTACTGCTCTTTTCACTTCAATTAAAAGAGTTAACATAATTAACACGCCCCAATATGTGCACTATATATTTAGTACTAAAAACTTACTAAATTAGTACATAATATTCAGCCACCAGTGAAAAAACTCATCTTTGTATTTTCTACTGTGACTGAGGCCTATCTGTTAGTGGCTGTGTCAACTGATCCTAAACATTATACAGATAAGTTGAGGACAAAGGTTCCACCCTCACATAGACTAGTCAGCTTCACTGTATTCCATCACCCGATCTAAGAGACTCTTATGCAAATACATGCTAATTAAAAAGGAACATAAAGTGTATTTCCTTTCCAAGGTGTATACATAAAGTTATTTTCTTACATGAAGAAAAATGCTTTTGGGCCGAGCCCATGGCGCACTCGGAAGAGTGCGGTGCTGGGAGCGCAGCAGCGCTCCCGCTGCGGGTTCGGATCCTATATAGGGATGACTGGTGTGCTCACAGCGCTCACTGGCTGAGCACGGTGCGGCCGGTCTCAAAAAAGGACAAAAAAAAAGAAAAGAAAAATGCTTTTGAATGATGTCAATACATACTTATTTTGCTTCCCTTTATTTATACACCCCACTCTACCAAGAAGGAAGATAAGGGGAAATGAGGTACTCTAAAAGATACTCAAAAAGCCTGTTAGAGACAGATTGGCCTAAACAAAGCAAACAAGGGTTTCTGCTCCTATATCCATCTACTATCTACCATTTTATAGCCCTTTTAATCTTAATATTTCCTTATTAAAATATAAATAACCAATTTCTCAAAATGCTTAAAAAATCTGCACAAACTGTGGAAACTACACTCATTACAAAGATATCTGTATTAATTTCTCCTACTGCTCTACAAAAAACCAAAAACTAAGTATATAGATATTTAAAAAATAAACATTTAACTGGAGTGTCCACAAGAAAAGTAAGTAATTTCTAAATTCATAAGAGATAAATGATTTATCTATAAGATAAGCATTTTTAGGGGCCGGCCCGGTGGCGCACTGGATAGTGCGCCGCTTGGGAAGTGCGGCGGCGCTCCCGCCCGAGGGTTCGGATCCCACATACAGACCGGTTCCCGCTCACTGGCTGAGCGAGGCGCGGGAGCAACACTGAGGGTTGCGATCCGTTGCCGGGCCCGGAAAAAAAAAAAAAAAAAAAAAAAAAAAAAAAAAAAAGATTTGAATTG
>NW_007728242.1:294627-298602 GCF_000696425.1 Galeopterus variegatus
CCGGGCCGGGAGGGGGGGAAAACTGGGGGTTGGGGTCCCTTTCCGGGAACGGAAAAAAAAAAAAAAAAAAAAAAAAAAAAAAAAAAAAGATAAGCATTTTTGTATTAGACCAAACTTACACAACTTATGTCAATGTTTTACTTATCTCCATTTACCCCTATTTTCCCCTCCTCCATATAGATTTCTCTCTTCTACTCTACTCCCTACAGGTATTTTGGTAGATTTGTGTCCATTTGGTGGTCAGTTCCCTGAAGATAGAAGTAATTGTGTGTTTATACTCATCAAAACCCAGCACAGTGTTGGGTATGCAGCCTGCATTCAATATATCCTCATTAAATTCAATCAGATTCAACACCACACAGGGAAAAAGTTAACAACTGAGGATGGAAAATGCCTATATTCTCTATTCCAGAAAAATGTTAATTTATCTTATGCAAATCATCCTGAAGAAGAAAAGACAGAAGATCCACCCTAAGGAAATGACAAAGCATGATCACATCCTTACAAGACTTGCGGGTCACTCCATTTTGTCAGGCAGAGCTCTTCTAGCAACTCTTCTTCATCTAAGATCTCCAAAATGGACTCTTTGAAAATTTTAATATCTGTTTCTAACTCTGATAGACTGTAAGAATAGTTACATAGGGGAAGCAAAAAGAAAAGAATAGTTACACAGAAATGGTCAACAGTATAAACTTATAAAAAATTTTTCACCATAAGAATAGTGACTTTTTAGGGAACATTTTTATACTGACTTGTAAAAAAAATATTTCAACATATACCACGCAAATTAAGAATCAATTGCCAAACCAAAACTAAGCTAACAGGCAAAATTAATCAGAGATATAAATGTTAGCAAGTATTATTTACCTTGGAAACACACAATCACTGTGAATTTAAGACTTCTGGTTTGGGAATTATTTAATGCTTAATTAATATAGCAGTGATGACATAAGGGCAGACTATTCATAACTGATAAAAACATGCCAATATTTTTGGACAACTACTAATTCAGGAATTTTAACTGTTAATTCTTAAAGAGATTTTAGGGGGCACAAATCTTTTTTTTTTTTTTTTTTTTTAAAGATGACCGGTAAGGGGATCTTAACCCTTGACCTGGTGTTGTCAGCACCACGCTCAGCCAGTGAGCGAACCGGCCATCCCTATATGGGATCCGAACCTGGGGCCTTGATGTTATCAGCACCGCACTCTCCCGAGTGAGCCACAGGCCAGCCCAGGGGCACAAATCTGATAGCATATTTATTCCATTTGTACTACAAATTAATTAAAATATTGTACTTAAATTCTGGAATGTATTATGATTTTTTTAAAAAAAGAACAACATGGACTTTGGAGGACAGAGAAGTGGATTTGAATTTAAATCTGCCATTTACTAGCTGTGTAAGTTGAAACAAGTTACTTAAATCTCAGTTTTCTCATCTTCAAAATGAGGACAATTATCAATTACTGAACAGGGTTGGTAAAAGGTTGAGATCACATATGCACGAGAGCCTTATATAGCGTTGCATGCAGGATTATCTTTTCAATAAACATTAGATTGTGTTTCCCCTTTAGCTCAACTTCCCACTTAGGCTACTTTCCTACTGTAAAAACAGTTATGAAACTCAAAACTTTAATAATTAAAACCAAATACGGCAGTAAAGTTACTGAGAGTAAACCATAAAGTAAAAAATGTCATTACCATTAGCAAAACTGGTTATTTTTAAAATGGGTAATAGTCACACTAATTTTATATCTGAATTTATGCTAAATATTTCATTGTTAAGACTACTGAGAAAGAAGTTTAATTTATTTGCCTCTAGCTCCCAGTTTGGTAAATCATCCATATTTACCTTTTGCCATTTTGTAGTAAGACATGCAGTTTGCTTCTGTCTACAGAAGAATGTCTGGGATCCACTAAAGCATCCAGTGTCTCAAGGATCAGTGGCTGCAAAATGCTAAGTTTCCCTTGAAGGGTGTTGATCTAGATAACAACATGACCTTTCATAAGAATTAAAACAATCTTTTTAGAATACTCAGGATCAGTGACAACTCTGATTCAACACAGAAATCCATAATAGTTAGACATGCTGGTAACACTTCACAGCATGGTCAGTGCTAGAATGCCTGTTCTGGATAATTCAAACACCAGACCTCTTGGGTTCAAAGTTCCATGTATAACGTGGTCATTAGGCTCAGATATGGTTGAGAAGGAATCAACTCTCATAAAAGTCTACAGACATTTATTATGAAAGGAATGGCAGATTGATTAATTAAAATAAAATCTGCCATTCCTTTGATTAAAACACAAACTTTACATTTGATAAGTAATACCTAAGTTCTTCGTAAACAGAACATGGTTCAAAATTTCTACAAACAAAGCTCTTTTGAAAACTAAAACAAAATTGTGGCTTTAAAAAATAAAACAAATCAGTGTAAAGTCAAAAGTATACTTCTCATGGTGCCTGGCCAGTACAGGGATCTGACCCTTGACTATAAATTTAAAAATCTAGTACTGGCCAGTTAGCTCAGTTGGTTAGAGTGCAGCCTTATAACTCCCACTACTCACCATCTCATTGGCTGGTACTAGCTGGTGCTGCCCCTCACTGAGTCAGCAGAACAAGGCAGACAAAAGAGAAGAGTACCAGGTTCACCCAATCCCCACCCACCTCATGTCCCTCTACCCTCCTCCTCTCCCACTTTGGTTAGCGTGCTCCTAGCACCAACTCTTGCTAATAGCCAGTTCCTGAACAGTACTATCCTGACTAACAGGGGAAAGAAAATATAATGAAAGATTTATGGGGGCCAGGAAAGCAGTAAACTACCCTTGCTCAGGGCCTGACAGGATCTCTAGACATCTGATGACTACCAATTTAACAGAAAGTCATTAGAAGAACTGTGTGTGGTTCCTCCATCAATCTAGATCTCAAACAGAGGCATCATTGAGTTGCCCCCTAAACAGGATTGTACAAACAAATCAAAGAATGATCTGATGGATGATTTAACATTTATCACATGTAAGCACTCTTACAATATACATAGTTTAATTTAGAGAATAAAATGGAATGGATTTAATTTTTTTTATTTCTATGTTAATTTATATATTTAGGATGTTAAGTATTTTAAATTATCACCTCTCAAAACAGTTATTAAAATTGTATAAAGGGTAGCTAACTTGAAATATGCTTCACTGAATGTCACAAAATGACTCTTAAAGATACTACGCATACCTAGAGTCTTAGTTCTTTTTGATTGGGTCATAAAGTTTAAGAATTAAGTACTTTCTCCATACAGGATTCTTAGAGATGTTTTTGTTTTGGGGAGGATGTGGTCAGGGAGAGTGCCATAGAAACAATACCCACTTCTCTTCCTACTCAATAGTATTTCAAAACCAGAATAAACTCAAGAAGCTAAATAAAAACAGGCTTACCCAATATTGCAGGAGTGCTTCTATAGCTCTAAACTCAAAAGGTAAAGGGTACGTGACAAGTTGACCCCCTCCAGCTAACTGTGAAGGGAGTTCCCGGAACAGCCATTGCTCCAAATTTAAATTACGATAATCCAGTATCAGAAGACACTCTGGAGTTATCACAGCTTTCAAATACTGTTTAAAAAAAAAAGAAAAAGAAAAAAATATATATCTCTCTGTCTCTTTATATATATGTATGTATATATGCACGCACGCACACACGCACACACACACACACACACACAATCTCACCCATATATAGTTGACTCTTGAACAATGTAGTGGGGGTGGGGGGTGTTTAGGGATGCTAATCCCCACACAGTTGAAAATCTGCATATAATTTTGACTCCCCTGAAACTTACCAACTTAACTAATAGCCTACTAATACTCCACTGTTAGGCTACTTAACTGTTTGGTTAGGGATGTCATGCATTCATGCCCTAACCAAGTATTTTCCAATTTTTTTTTTTTTTTTTTTTTTTTTAAAAAGATGACCGGTAAGGGGATCT
>NW_007728242.1:298803-317297 GCF_000696425.1 Galeopterus variegatus
GGGTTGCAATCCGTTGCTGGACACGGAAAAAAGACAAAAGACCAAAAAAAAAAAAAAAAAATTCCATGGAAAGACTCATATTATCTTTTAATTGCATTTTTCTGTAAACTTTTCAAAGTACCCTTATGTATAAACACTTGTGTATAATGCAACTTGTAGAGCTGTAGAAAAAAATAATATTCATAAAAGAGGGCCTAATACTTTACTAATTTTGTATCAAGGCTGAACCAAATTAGTGTTCACCTGGTTTTTCAAAAAAAATCACAGCATTTTTTTAAAAGAAGGTAGACCAAAAAGATGTGTAAATCTTGATATCTCTAACTCACTCTCAATACAATTGGAATTAGTAACACAAATTATGTATTTATGAAGATTTCCAGGGTAATCATGAGAAAAATAGCAAAAACGGGAGCAAGATAAGGTCTTCTTAGAAGTCAGGTATTGGAGGGCCGGCCCATGGCTCAATGGGGAGAGTGTGGTGCTGATAACCAAAGCCACGGGTTCGGATCCGTATACAGGGATGGCCGGTTTGCTCACTGGGTGAGCGTGGTGCTGACAACACCAAGTCAAGGGTTAAGATCCCCTTACCGGTCATCTTTTAAAAAAAAAAAAGAAAAGATTTAGTTTAATCATAATTAGTTTAGCTCAAATGAAAAAGTTTCCTTTTTAAAACAGCACCAAAACATACCAAGCTAATTTGAAATTATAAAGACATAACACAGGTTTAGTGCTCTAATTTAGAATAATATGAAATCAGAAATTTTTCTAAAGAGAGAGACTGGCATCTTTTATCTTAAAAGAGTAGATAAAAGTAGCCTGTGACTACTGTTATTAGTGATATTGAAACTAGAGATGATTTTCAATTTTTACATTTTTTCCAACATCTTAATATGAAAATTAGAGATACTGCTTCGAAGGATACTCTTTTGAAGGATGCTAGCTACTTATAACAAGAATGAAGAATGTTTTCTGGAGAAAATCACTTGGGAAAAGATTGCTTCCGTTTTTGATGATTTTGATTTTCTAGATAAATGGACAAACATCTGTCATCAAAGACTTTTTTGAAGAAAGCAAGTCCCTGCCCACTGCAGGGCCATACCACTGAGTCCTGCATCTCAACTATTTCTAAACCCTAAACTTTAACCTACCAAAATAACTGATGCCCACATTAACTCTGAATCACAATGGAAAATCAACATTTGGGGTACTCTGAGTAGATAGGGAAAAATACAACATATTTTAGAAAGCTTTCCAATAAAATAACAATTTAAATTAAAGTTACAAAATTTAATGAATATTGCTGGGCTATTTGGAAAACCAGAATATGTTCTTGGTAGCTCAGGTTATACTATAATTACGCATAACTATGTACAATTGAAAACTTATCTATTATAAATCAAGATTCTTTCTCTTGTAACTTCAGAAACTAAAGATGAAATTCTAGCAGTGAGAATGAAGACCAGTTAGAACTTTTCCAACATAATACAGAGCAGTGTTATGCCTGTTGAGCACATGTATATAATCCATGTAAAATGAGTTCTACTCATAATAACATATTAAATTATAAAATATGGGCTGGCCAGTTAGCTCAGTTGGTTAGAGCAAGGATCTATAACACCAAGGTCAAGGGTTCGGATCCCCACACTGGCCAGCCACAAAAAAAAAAAAAAAAAAAAAAAAAAAAAATTATAAAATAGCCTACATTACAGGTTGGTATTTTTATTCCAAAATTACTTTTAATCTACATACTGATCAGGATAGCTAGGAAGTAACTTTTATAAGACTGCAATGAAGAAACGTAGATGAAAATAAAATCTCTTACCTCCATTCTCATGATAATCCTATTGTTTCTGGTTGTGATGCTCATTACATGCTGAAATCTCAAATCTCTGGCTTGAAGACCTAACTCTTGGTATAACTCAATTTTCTTCCTTTCTATAAAGGAAATAAAAAGAGTGAGCCAAATAATAAGATGAATTTAGATTTTTACATCAATGTACTCCTCCCACCACCAAAATAATTTTCTTGGTTTCACTAACAGAAACAAAAGCTAAAATGAAACTTTTTAATATCCACTTTTTTTAACCTCAAAAACACTCTTGGGCTAAATCTGGTCGAACTAATTTTTCTCTTCTGTTAAGCCTCTTGGGATCAATATAAAAATGATAGCATCGTTAGAACCTATCACATCAATTTCCAGCTCTAGAAATAGGTCATCTTTCTCAAATATAAACTGTACACAACTACATTTTCTATATTTTCTCACTACAACATCATCTGGAGCTGGTCAGTTAGCTTGGTCATTAGAGCACGGTGTTGATAACACCAAGGTCAAGCGTTCGGATCCCCATACTGGCCAGCCATCAAAAAAACCTCAAAAAAACAAACAAAAAAATAGAACAATTACAACTATATACTGTTCATAATTCATGGACAGAAGATTCATTCTTACTGTAGGTCTAAACATCATCTTAAGACAAATGCTGAGGAAAGATCTCCTTGAATACACCTGTATATGTAAAGAATATTCTATTCAAAGGACTACGATTTCTTGATTTCCACCAGGTTTACTTATTCACTGACTAAAAAATGATTTAGAATAAAGATACTCACCGAAAGAAGTAACATTTCCCTCTTTGTCAAATTTTGTCTGCAGAGAATAAAAACAAAATATTATTTCTCTCAAATAAGTATGCTACTTATGGTACTATGAGTAATATCCCTGCATTTATATCTGCACCTTCTCTGAAAGTGGTGGCTCTAGTACCTGGCCAGGTTCTTTGTGGGGGCCCCAGAAGCTGTGCCTCTAAGATGGTTACAAGAGATACTGGCACTATGGGGCATGGGGACTCTCAGCCAAGGAGGTTCTCACAACTACCTTTGAGAATCTCTTGTCCTTGCACCTAAGCTGTCACTTAGGGGGCCAGAGAAGCCCCTGGATGGCTGCAACGACTTCTTCTAAAGAGGAAACACCAGATGCTGCCTTGCTGCGTTCCTGTCCTTTATCCTTCTACGTAGACTGGGACCAACTGTGGCCTGTCTTGTGAATCTAAATATCTACTTGAGGCTAAGAAGACTCTCTGGTGGGCACTACAGAATCAATAAAAACTTACAGGACCTCTTCTGATAGTTTGAAGAGAGGACATAATACAGAAAATGCACCTATTTCTCATAGAGAAATATTTTTCTGTAATGCTTATGCACAGCCAAGTTTGAAGTTGTCAAATATTACTTAATGAATCACAATGTGCTGGGGTGTACTACTTACTATGAAATACACATTTTCAGAAACACACACTGTAAAATACAGCTGTAAATAAAATATAGGTCTTGGGTTATTAGCATGGAAACATATGCATGCTGTGTTAATAGTAACAAAAAATCCACAACATATATATATTTTTCATGAATAAGGATAAGAGTAATATGAATATATAATAAGTACCATAAAATGTCAGTGTTAAAGGAAAATTTACAAAACAGGAAGCTTTATATTTGTATAATAGAGTGTAGCTTTCTTCCTTAAATTTACTTCACAAATACAAATATCCACTGTAGAAACTTTGAAAATTTACAAAAAAAAATGATTTTAATCACCTGAAGTAATAAATTTTAGAGAAAACCATGTTAATATTTCACTAATGTCCTTCCAAACTTTTTCCTATAAAACATATTCATGTTATACACACTGCTTTGCAGTGTCTCCCTCACTTTCAACATAACAACATATGCCGAATACTTTTGCATCTCAGTATTTATCTATATCATTTTTTAATGAAATTTTTTGATTTTTTAAAAAAGATCATACAAACTATGATTTTTAAAAATGTTTACTTTGGTACCAGCTCACTTCCTAAACTTATTATTTCAAATAGCAGCAATTGAATTTCATATCTTGGTAGACAATTATTTCACCTGTAAAGAACTTTCTTTCAATATTTAACATCTGATTGTATATTCTGAACTAAACTGGTCAATTCTTCCAGAACAATAATTAACAGTGATAACTTATACGTGCAACTCTGGGGATTTTCTAGTTCTGTATAGTTTATACACCTAAATAATCATATTAATGGCTAATATATATTGGATGCTTACTATATGTGAGGCACTATTTTAAGGATTTTACATACTGTATATGGGTTAATTTAATCCCTCTATAAGGTAGGTTATCCTCGGTTTACAGATGAAACAACTAAGGCACAAAGATGTTATTATAACTTGTCCAAGTTCACCAACTCCACCTGAGACTGGAATATAGGAAGAGCAAGTACACTTATTCTTTAAATCAAACTTTTTTTTAAATTAAAAGCCTACAAAAATGTTGCAAGAATATTACAACCAATTCTGATATAACTTTCACCTAGAGTCACTTTTTTTTTACGCCATTGACCTTATTTCTCTCTCTCTAAAAATATGTATATGTGTGAGATATGTGTTATTATTTTATTTATTCTTTTTTTTTCTGACCATTTCAGAAAAAGTTGCAGAGATCATGACCCTTCAAAGCATGCATTCTTAAATACTATATTGTTCTACCTTCATGATAGTTTGGGCAATATCTTGCAGAATACAGGTGTAAGACCCTTTACAGCTAATATTCTATAAATACTTATGGGGGAAATCTTGAGTGTTCAAGGAGGAGCCTCTGAACTGTGCTTTGAATCCCAGATGACCTGTTCTAATATTAAAAGAAGGGCTCCACAGTCATTAGCAAAGTTTCAAGAGCATCGTTAATCAAATCTAGCTGGGACTCAGGTCACTGGCTAAGTGCAACACAGACAACGTAACATATAACCACGATTCATTATAAAATGAAAAGTAATATCTTGGCCAAAAGTCCAACTCGGTTAACTTAACACATATGGAAAGTACTTTCTGTAGGTTATCAAAGGTACCATACATACTCACCACAGTAAACACTGGGGCCACACTGGCTAAAGTGGCTTGAGAGACATCAGAAGTTCTAAACCGGTACATTTCACCTGAAGAATGAATTAGAGAATTTCCTGTAATTACACAATTGGTTTTCACATAGAGCTAAGATAGAACTCTGATAGCATGTGGAGGCCTTCAGACTATTTCACTATTTTTGAGCCTTTTTCCTATAGGAAAAAGAAGAAATACTCTAGTTGATTTTAATTTGTAAATGATTATGTTAGGTTTGGCAGGGAATGATCTTTAAAAGTAATGGTTTAGGTGAGCATTAGAATAATTTATGGATTCCAACTACCCTTTTCCTTTTTTAAATATTATTGCTATCTCAGAGTTGGATAAACAAATTTACATAGTGTTCTGAGACTTAAAGAAAATGTCTGGTTATCCTTTTTGTGAAACTTAAAAAGGCGCTTCACACACATTATATTGGTAGATGTATTTTAGAAAACATATGTTCTAAGTACCACTTGATTTTTCAGCATTCCGGTATCAGAATTGACATAAATTATGAATCCTACAGATTTTACTTCTTCCCTACAGATATACTCCATAGTGAATACTACCCCACTGAATTGGAAGGTGGATTTCAGTAAACTGGAACGAAGACAAATCCTTATTTGAAACTTAGTCTATTTGAAACGTGATTAGACTGAATTGAAGTGTGCTCTGAAATGTAATCAAGTAAATATAATGACTGACAAAGGACATTTCAAATACAAAATACTAAAATAAAAGGAACAGCAGAGCTGTAAAAATACTACCAATTATTTTATGCTGCCGAAATAATCATGCTGACTCCAGAGAATGTGTAGATAAATTCTCATTTCTCATCTTATTCTTTCCCACTATATACATGCAATTTGTTAATATCTGAAGTTTGTTGCTTCCCTTTTACAAAATACGAACTATATTATAAAAGTCAGCTAAATAAAGGTAAAAAACAAAATCAGTCACATGCTAGATAAAGGGTAACCAGGATTGCTTCCCCCAGCTTGCTGAAACTACGTTCCCAAGCATTATCATGGGATGTAACCCAATTCGGAAACACGCTCCAGCAAGTACGGGGAAGGAAGTGGTGATATTACTTTGAGAAGCTTTTGAGAGTACGACTGAAAAAATGTATTTGAAGACACTGCTATATTTTTGAGAAAGTCACACATTTTAATACCTTTTGTTTCTGAACAATACTCGCACTCATATTTGTGAAAAAATTGAACTTATCACCATGCTTCAACATTTGGTGGAAAAATAACAGCAACTCAGATTGATTTTTTTCACTCCGACCCCCGGCTGTGTACTTACACAGTATTTGAAAATAAAGTCAGATCGTTCTCAGAGGCAACTCTTACCATCAAGTCTCAAAGTCTTCAACCTCACTTCTAGGTGCGTCCCCACCCTCTACCTGCGCAACTGGATAATTGTATAAATGTGTCCACACGGAAAAGGTAAAAGACAGGGAAGAGAAATTAATACAAAAAATCCTAATCTTGACTTCGGAACCATCATGATAAATACAGATGAAACTCCACTTTTGAGAAAACCTCTAAAGAGCACTTAGGCTCGGTGATTACTGAAGTACTCTGTGAATACAGCCTGTACGCAGTTCCTAGTATCGTTCCAAAATCCGCAGCCAGGGCGGCGGAGGAGCAGAGAGAGGGCCGGGCCGCTCGGTCGCTGGCAGGGTTCAGTGCACGGCCACGTTCCGAGCCGCTGGGACACTCGGCCTGCGGACCTGTCCAACTCGACAAGACACCCGGGCGCCCCAGGACGGCGCGAGAGGCCGAGACCTGCGCAAGACGCAGGGCAAGAATAGCCGGGCCGGGCGGTCGGGGCGGGGACCTAAGGTCACACTGCAAGACAGGCGTCCCAGGTCGAGACGGGAGGGGAGAAGCAGTACCTGCCACGCGGAGCTGGCGGGGCCCGCACAGCGGTGCAGCCCGGCTCCTTCCGAGTAGGTCGAGTGCACGGCCGCAGGCGGCAGCTGGGCGAGCCGCAGGGGTCAGGTCCAAGGTCAGAGCACACAAGGTCCGCCGGGGCAGTCCCATCGCGCGGGGTAAGTGCAGGGTCAGGCTCCGCAGGCATTCCATAGCGCTGGAGCGAGGAGAAGGAAGCAGCCGGCTCCCAGGCCTTCATGCCGGTAGGTGGCTGCTCAGCCGGCAGCACGAGAGCCACGGCCGCTGTGTACCGGGCATGCGCGGGGCGCGCCGTGCCTGCGCGCTACCTCCCACGCATGCTCGGAAGGTGCCTTTGGGCCCGCCTCTGTGTCCCGTGGCCAATAGGGCTAAGTCCTTTACGTGTATCTGTACCTGTACCTGTACCTGGAAGGAGAGTGGGGGTGGGGGATGTTTACCTGCGCGAAGCGAGCTGTCCAACCTAGGTTCTTCGGCCCTGGGAGTGTCAGGCCGGCTTGTAAAGTATTGATTATTTTTATTAACTAGTAATGTACGACATACACTTGAAAAAATAACGTGTATGTTACGCTTTGCAGTTTCTGGAGCATTTTCATACATACGAAATCTACAGTTTGAAGATGAGGAAGTTATGAACATTCCCAAATTACTTAGTTTATATATAAGTTTAATGTAGCGTAGGGCCTAGAGAAAAAGCTTCCCCTTCCATCTTCTGAAAGTTCACTGAGATGAACAGACAGATTAATAGGAGAAAATGTATACAAAATGTAAGGTGCACAGGGGAAAATCAAAGGAGAATGATTACCCAATAACCTACTGAGGTCCAGATGTTTATAGATCCTCTTCATAGGGTAGACGGAGATTGGGTTATGTATGGACCTGAAGACCAGGACAGATTAATAGGAGAAAATGTATACAAAATGTAAGGTGCACAGGGGAAAATCAAAGGAGAGTGATTACCCAATAACCTACTGAGGTCCAGATGTTTATAGATCCTCTTCATAGGGTAGACGGAGATTGGGTTATGTATGGACCTGAAGACCAGACAATGTTTTGTAAATGGTTTTATCTCTTTGGAAGGATAAACAATAGCTTGAGGACAAGTTACAGGAAGGTGAGATGTGAAACTTCACTTGGGAACAAAGGTTGTCTTATGCAGGTAAAGTCTCCCAGGCGATCTCTTGGAGCTGCCCTCAGATGAATAGATGAAAAGTTTGTCTGATAAGGTGGCAACTTTTAGTCTCTTTTCTCCAATGGTTAATACTTGTTTGTATAATGAAATTCCTAGGGAGGGAGTTTTAAGACAATTGCATTTTTTTTTGAAAGAAGTTTCCTTAGATAAGGACATTTCAGTGCTTCCAGAAAGTAAGAGGATCAGAGAGACAGATGAGTGGGGGAAGATCAGAGAGAGATACCTTGGTGCTCAGCTTGTTTCTGATACCCTTTTAAGTTCCTTTAATTCAAAGTACTCAGCATACCAAAGCTCCATATTTTGGGTTTCGTTTTTTGAGCTCCAACAGTGGCAAAAATAATCAACTGTCATATGGAATTATGCCATATTAAACTTTTGCTGGGGAAGAATGAGGAACATAGATGCACAAGATTTATATTCTTTATTTAATAAAATGTAAGAAAGCATCAATTTCAAAGTACCATTATTTTATGTACACCAAGAAAGAAAAATAATGCTGATAAACTATTGTTTCTAAATATATTATTGGGGCACAGAAAACTGTTCCCCAAAATATGATATTTTGGCATGCTGAGTGCTTTGAAAATAAAAAATCCTCAGAAATAAGCCTCAGAATCAAGGTCCTCTAACCTTGTCTTGGCATCCCTCCCAACCCTAAGCCTAGGGAGGGACTTTCTCTGAATTTCCTTTTCTAAGAAAGCTTCTTCCCATAAGAAATGCAACTGTTTTAAAATCCCCTCCTCAGGAATCTCATCAAATAACTAGGAAAGAACAATCCCTGGAGGGACTGGAGAGATCTTTTCACAAGATTATATCTGCCTTGGGCCGGCCCGGTGGCGCACTGCTACAGTGCGTTGTTTGGGAGCGTGGAGGCGCTCCCGCGGAGGGTTTGGATCCCACATACAGTCCAGCGGCTCACGAGGTGCGGGCACAACACCGAGGGTTGCGATCCCGTTGCCGGTCCCGGGCCAGTACGGGTGCGACACTGAGGGTCTCGAGCTCATTCAAATTCCCTTTGGTCATTTTCTGTTCCTCAAAAGGATTGTCTGTATCCCTCTTCTCCCCACTCCATGAAAACTGATATATAAGCGTTTAAACCCCATTGGGTTACGGGGAAATTACTCTCTTGTGATACCCCTGTGCATCATACCTCCCCAGGACGTTAAAATAAAATTTGTTATGCTTTTTCTTCATATTAATTGAATCTCTTACTAAGACCCCTAAATTCCGTTTGCTTGCCACTCAGTAGCCAATAATTGAGAGACAAGTGCTGGTGTAAGGAAAGGTAGCCTTAAATCAGGAAGCTGGGGGAATGGCGGACTTATATCTCAAAAACCATCTTTGCCTCTACCAGATTTTCCAAAGGATTTTATAGGGGTCTGTGGTGGAAAGTTCATTCATAGTGACCAAGCAGGGACATGCATACATACATGCATGAGTGTTTCAGAAGACTGTCAAGGAACTTTCCAGGTGAGAGTTGACCAGCCCTATACTTCATTCTCCATGAATTCATTTTCTGTTGTTCTCAATAAGATCAGTTAGTAAGCTGGTGAAGAATGGCCATCTGAGTTAATAATTTTTCTTTAATTATTTTCTGTACAATGTGAGAGCAAGAGTCATTGTGTTCTGGCAATTAGCTGCAAGCTATGTGGTTTGGATTACAGGAGAGAATAAGTTTTTAAATTCAAAGGTTGAATAAAATGGAGTCACTTATGTTCAGGCTGTTACAAATCATTTTTTTTTTTTTTTTTTTGCAGCTGTCCTGTATGGGAATCTGAACCCCTGACCTTGGTATTACAAGACCATTAACTGAATCTTGACAATTGATTTTTTTTTAGTGAACCTTCAGAGGTGAAGAGGAAGTTTTCCCTTTAGACGCTATTTGTAAGATACACCCCAATTTTAGTCTTTAAAATAAAAAAAGGTGAGTCTTAGAATTGATTAAATATGAGTTAATTTATTTATTGTCCCTTCCACAGTAGTAATGGAGACAACACTTTCACAGATTTCCATTCATTTTCTTTTTTTTCTTTTTCTTTTTTTTTTTTTTTAAAGATGACCGGTAAGGGGATCTCAACCCTTGGCTTGGTGTTGTCAGCACCACGCTCAGCCAGTGAGCAAACCGGCCATCCCTATATAGGGATCCGAACCTGTAGCCTTGGTGTTATCAGCACCACACTCTACCGAGTGAGCCACGGGCCGGCCCTCCATTCATTTTCTGTGTATGAACACGGAGCTAAGGAGACACAAAGAGAACCATTTATTTTTCAGGGTATTGAGAATGGGGGTGCAGTAGGAGGTCAGTAGACAGACAGAAGACTTCACAGAAGACAGGATGTTTGACTTGGGTGTTGAGGACAAAGGAAGACTTTCAGCATTGCTTCCAAGGGGGTGAAGTCTGCAAAGAGTCCTGATTATAGAGAACGTGGGTGGAGGATTTTTCATTTTACTAAAGCTTTAATGATGAGATATATCTTTCAAAAACATTACATGCCTTCAGAAACATTCCTTGGAAAAAATGTGATAACTCTTTTTTTAAACTTTGCCCCCAGCACAATGAGGCAGCTATGTAGTTGTTATACTGTTTTGCTTTTTTATTTGTATTATTTTTTATTGTTGTATTTTCCTTTTTATTTATTTATTTTTGAAAATATTTTTTTTCCATGGTAGGTTGAATTCACAGATGTAGAACCCATGGTGTATGGACCATGTCAAGTTAGCAGCCCATAGTTTGGGGGAGATGTTGGAGCTAGATATATACACTTGAGATTGTATGGAATATTTAAAGCCACAAGATAGGACAAAATCTCCTAGGAAGTGATTCAGGCAGTGAAGAGAAACGGTCCTATGATTGACCTCTAGATCCTCTAGCATTTTATTAAGAAGATGAGATGGATCTAGCAAAAGAATATGAAAAGTGGTCAGGATGGAGGAATAAAATCAGAGAGGGTGGGATCCTAGAAGCCAAATGAAGAAAGTATTTCAAGAATGAGGAAGTGATCAATTAAGTCAAATGCTACTGATAGATAAAATGAAAAATGAGAATTGCCTATACTGGACATTTTTTCATTTTTCGTTTTTCAGCAGCTGGCTGATACAGGGACCTGAATCTTTGACTTTGGTGTTATCAATACTGTGCTCGACCCAACTGAGCTAACTGGCCAGCCTGAGAATTGCCTATATTGGACCTGACACTGGAGCTTACCAGTGATCTTGATAGGAGCAGCTTTATTAGGGTAGTAGCAAATGGGACACGGATCACCAGCTTCCTTTTCATCCCACACCATAACAGGATCCCAGAAAATTTGTGCACCTGTATAACTATTTAGCGTTAACATTCCTCAATCTTTTTCATTACCTCTTTAGCTTTATGGCATGTTGGTTACCTAACCCTAGCCTCACACTCTGCATCGTGTTCTCATCCAGAACTGTTTTACCTCAGCTTTGTTATACCTATAACCCACTCTCTGACCATTGCCTCCTTAAGGTTTTAAGCCATGATGATCCTCCCATCAGACTCTTCCTGGCTGCTCTTTCCTCTTTACCCGACCAGGATAATAAAACTGATCATCTGAAACCACTATGACTAGGACTTGGAACATGTAGGACTCATGGGATGTAATCATAGAAGCCACTTTATTTTTGTCCCTTGCAATCCCTACCTTAAATCCTGCAGAGTGGGGCTACTCCTTCCCCTGCAAACTTGGGCAGGTTCCATGACTTTTCCTGTAGTTCTATGTTCACTGTAGTCTCAATTCAGTAATTTAAAATGTCCAGTTTATATACTGATTTCAACTCAGTAATTTGCAATGTTAGACCCAATATATTAATCCACACTTCAATCTTTGTTCAAAGCAAAGACTTGATTCCTCTCACCTTGCTGGGCCTGGAGGCTAATGGGGGATTTTTGGTGTGGGAAGAGATCCTGCACCAGCTTTCGCCATCCCTTCCTGCTACTTTCTTACTTCATGACTGTTGGTTCTGACTCTGCTGGGGTAGTGAAGTTACTGAACTCATGTCCAGCTGCCCACCACCAAAACAGAGGCAAACAAACAACTCAAAATTCAATTTGTTGGTGGAATAGGAAGGCAGCTTTATTCAGCTGAAGGAGATGGTAGGCTACCCCATCTCAAAGATTCGGATTTACTGTGGGGTTTTTAAGAGGACATTGAGAGAATGGAATGTGGGAGGTGAAAAGCAGGAGGGAGGGGATGGGAGCTCTGGGGGTTTCGTGTAAGGAGCCAGGTACAAAGTTTCACCAAGTCTTCGTCTGGTTTTTCTGTTCTGATCTGCACTGTTATCTCAGGGTCCTACAGGATTTTATTTGCTTTGAGGTGGTGTCAGCTTCTTTGCAAAGTCTCTGCATAGCCTTGCAGGGCTCTGGCTGACTTTGCTGGTGCCCAATGTCAGCTTCCAGATATTTGGCCTTGATCACTTCTTGAAATTCTGCAAGTCTCAAAGAATCATTAGTTTTGTAAAATACTGATTAGCTTTTCAACTGACTTGTTTTTCTATTTAGCAAGCAAGAAAGTCAAGGGATGGGAAGAAAGAGAGGAGAGAAAAAAGAAAAATAACCACGCCTTTTTTTTTTTTTTTCCTTTTTGTCTTTTTTCGTGTCCGGCAATGGATCACAACCCTCAGTGTCGCGCCGTACCGGACCGGGACCGGCAACAGGATCGCAAACCTCGGTGCTGCACCCGCACCTCGCTCAGCCAGTGAGCGGGAACCGGTCTGTATGTGGGATCCGAACCCTCGGCGGGAGCGCCACCATTCTCCCAAGTGGCGCACTGTAGCAGTGCGCCACCGGGCCGGCCCTAACCACACCTTTTAAATCTCCTCCACCCCCCACCTGCAGCCCAGGTGGTTTTAGGTCCCTCTATGGCCTCAGTTCTGCTCACTCCAACAGTGAGGCAAAGTAAGAAGAAGCAGAAGTTTTTGTTGAAAGATGGCACCATGCTCTTTAGGTGGAGAAGATTTTAAAACTGAGTCTCATTGTGAGCAGGTTCACATTGTGGGGCATTCTCCAGAGGACCTCTCCCCTTCACCACTCCAGGCCCATCTAGTTGCCCTTCCTTAGATAAGGGCAGTGCCCCCGCCAATCACTTTGAGCTCTGCCTGTTCTTGCCTCCAATGGCCAGGTTCCTCTCTCCCTGATATGCTACTCTTTGGAGCAGGATCCTTTTTGAAACAACCCAACCTGATATTGCTATTGTCACTTCTGCACCCCGGGATTCATGAACCTTTATAGGGAGTGCAGTTACTTCCTCGGCGCAGAGCTGATAGTGGTTGCTCAGATGTGAGTCTCTGAACTCTTCAAGTTCTCTCATTAGACTTGGAGTGGGCAAGAACTTCCCCTTTCCCCTTCTCTTGATGGTCATGGTGGGGATGGGACTCATACAACACAGCTTTTTCCATATCTTCTGTATAATATCTGCCCCAAGTCTTCAGTCCTTCAACCCTCTTCTGTCCTTCTCCATCTGATGAGAGGTCCAAGAGTTGTGTAATGGCTTTTCAGATGCTTAAGGTTGGTAGTCTGGTAGTCTGTCTGGCAACTGACTTTTGTAGCAGATGTTCTATTTTGGCACCTCAGTGGAAGCACCTTTGCTCCTTAGAACCATTGGTGCTTTTGTACTTTTATCCATTTGTTAATGCAGTCATTTATTTCACAAATATTTGTTGAGAATAAACTATATGCCACATATTATCCTGGGTTCTAGGCATAGAGGAGTGAATGAAACAAAGTCCCAGTCTACAGTGGGTTGAATAGTTGCCTCCAGTGTCTACCTGGAACCTCAGAATATGACCTTATTTGGAAGTAGAGTCTTTGCAGATTTAGTCAACAATCTTAAAATGAAATCTTGGATTTAGGGTGGGCCCTAAATCAAATGACTGGTGTCTTTATCAGAGAAAGGAGAGGGAGACTTGGACACAGACACAGAGAGGCACAGCATGTGAGGATGGAGGCAGACACAGGAGTGATGCTGCCACAAGCCAACAACACCAGAAGCCACAGAAGCTGGAGGAGGCAACGAAGGATTCTCCCCTATGGCCTCCAGAGGAAGAGTGGCCCTGCCAACATCTTGATTTTGGTCTTCAGGCCTCCAGAATTGTGAGACAATAAAGTCATGTTGTTTTAAGCCACTCAGTATGTGGTACATTATTAATGGCAGCCCTAGGAAGGTAAATACACTGCTTTTGTGTAGCTTAAAATCTAGTTGATTGGGGCCTCTACAAGTTCAATAGCCCCAGCTCTGCCCTCAGTATTTTCTGCCAATTGTTTTACTTGCTCTCTGTCAGCTCTCTCTTATTTTCCCTTAACATCTCCTCTAAATCTTTACTGGTATCCTCAAACCCTTTATGGGCCGGCCCGTGGCTCACTCGGGAGAGTGCGGTGCTGATAACACCAAGGCCCCGGGTTCGGATCCTATATAGGGATGGCCGGTTCGCTCACTGGCTGAGCGTGGTGCTGACAACACCAAGTCAAGGGTTAAGATCCCCTTACCGGTCATCTTTTATAAAAAACAAAAAACAAAAAACAAACAAACAAAAAAACCCTTTATCCCAGTCAAGGTACACTCTCAGCAGATAGTGTAATCTTCTGTCATTTAAGGCACAAAATAATTTTACATTGTCAGGAAGTATAATGATACAAATCAAAAGCAAATAAGACATATTATAGTTTCATGTTTTCCTCTAGCATAAATTGTTCTAAATTATGGTTCTTTTTAAGTGATTTTTTACTATTTGGCTGCAGAATTCAAATCAAAGCATTCTCTCGAAGAAGTGCTAGGCCTTTAGGAGGAGTAAATTCTTTTTGGGGGGACCTCAGCTGTAATTCTTGAAAGTAACTATGGGCTCTGGTCATTATTCATTCTTTCAATAAATATGTGCACATCACTGTGAGAAAACCAAAAAGGGAGACATGACACTTAGCTTCAGGGAGCTTATGTATCAGAGACAGACTTTTAAAAATATGGTTAAATTACAGCACCAAAGTCAAGGGTTCAGATTCCTGTACTGGTCAGCCAGCCCCCCCCCCCCAAAAAAAAAAGTAAAAACATGATTGTACAGCTAATTAATTTCTCTTGTGATGAGTGCTATGAAAAACAGTGCAGGGTTCTATCAGGACTCATAAAAGGTGAACCTAACGTGGGAGGTCAGGAAAAGCCTCTTTTAGGAATTGACATTCAAGCCAAGACCAAAAGGATACATGAGCATTAGCCTGATGAACAGAAGGGGCTACAAAAGATTTCCAGCCAGGAGAAAGAATGTGTGAGAAGACTGGCGTTTTTGGTGCATTGGAAGAACTATCAGAGTTGGCTGTGCCCAGAGCAGGGTAGGTTCTAGATGAGGACAGAGGGGTAGGCAGGAGCTAGATCATGCTGGGCTTTGTAAGCCATGTTAGAAAGTTTTGGTTTCTAGGCCGAGCCCGTGGCGCACTCAGGAGAGTGCGGCACTGGGAGTGCAGCAGCGCTCCGGCCGCGGGATCGGATCCTACGTAGGGATGACCGGGGTGCTCACAGTGCTCACTGGCTGAGTGCGGTGCGGCCAGTCTCAAAAAGGATATTAAAAAAAAAAAAAAGAAAGTTTTGGTTTCATTCTTTGAGAAATGGGGAACTCTTGATGTGTTTTAAACCAGCGGCAAAGATTCTATTTTCTTTTTTTAATTATTATTTTTATTTATACATATTTATAGGGTACAGAGTTGACTATCACTATTTGTACAGTATGTTGTGATAAAATCAATATTATTAGGATGTTCATCATTACAAATCATAATTACTTTTTGAGTCTCTTAACTAATTACTCCCTATCCTCCCTCTTTCTCCCTTTCTGACCTCTAGTAACTATAGGTCTGTTCTCTCCTTCTGAAAATTCAACATTTTATTATAGTCTATTCTTTCTTTGTTTCTTAGTCCCCACTTAAGAGTGAGGATATGTGGTATTTCTCTTTCTGTGCCTGGCTTATTTCACTTAACTTAATTTTCTCCAAGCTCATCTACGTTGCTGCGAATGGAAGAATTTCATTCTTTTTTATGGCCGAGTAGTATTCCGTTGGGTATATATAGCACATTTTCCTTATCCAGTCATCCATTAATGGAAATTTAGGTTGTTTCCATATCTTGGCTATTGTAAATAGAGCTATGATGACCATGGGAGTGCAGGTATCCCTTCAACATAATGATTTACATTCCTTTGGGATATACCCAGAAGTGGGACTGCTGGATCATACGGTAGTTCCATCTGTAGTTGTCTGAGAACCTCCATACTGTTTTCCATAATGGCTGTACTAATTTACAGTCCCACCAACAGTGTAGAAGAGTTCCGTTTTCTTTACATCCTCACCAGCAATTGTTATTCTGTCTTTTTAATAGTAGCCAATCTAGTTGGGGTGAGATGATAGCTTAGTGGGGTTTTGATTTGCATTTCCGTGATGATTAGTGATGCGGAGTGTTTTTTCATGTACCTGTTGGCCATTTGTATGTCTTCTTTTGAAAAACGTCTATTCAGCTCCTTTGCACATTTTCTACTTAGATTGTTTTTTTACTGTGATCTTGTTTGAGTTCCTTGTATATTCTGGATATTAATCCCATGTTGAATGTATGGTTTGTAAATATTTTCTCTCATTCAGTAGGTTGTTTTTTCACTCTATTGATTGTTTCCTTTGCTGTGCAGAAGCTTTTTAGTTTGATATAATTCTCACTCTGGCCTCCTTTTGGAGACTGGATTGTAGAGGGGCAAGAGTAGAAGCAAAAAGCCACTGGAAGGCTGTGGCAGGCATCCATAAAAGAGTCAACGGTGTCTTGGACTAGGGCATATGCAATGGATATGGAGAAGATAGGAGATAATTTAAGAAGTAGAGTAAGTAGGACTTGGTGATTAATGAGAGAGAGAGGGGTATGAGTTTGCTATGGCTGCCATAACAAAACACACCAGAAAAGTATTGTCACACAGTTCTGGAGGCTGGAAGTACAAGAGCAAGGTGTGGGCAGGGCTGGCTTCTTCTGAGGCCTCTGTCTTTGACTTGCAGGTGGTTGCCATCTCGCTGTGTCCTCATATGGTCTTTTCTTCGTGTGCACTTATCCCTGCTCTCTCTCTGCATCCTAATCTCCTCTTCTTTTGAGGACACCAGTCAGATTGGATTAGGGCCCACCCTAACAGCTCCATTTTAACTTAATTACCTCTTTACAGATCCTATTTCCAAATACAGTCACATTCTGAAGTACTGGAAGTTAGGGCTTCAACATATGAATTTTAGGGGGACACAATTCAGTCCATAACAGAGGGTAAAGACCAACCCCGTGATTCTGGCAGGAGGAACACAGTGAATTACGATGCTATGTGCCGAATTAGGGAACCCTGGAGGAAGAGATGGTTTAGAGGGAAGATTGGGAGTTTCCTTTTGAATGTGTTGAGTTTGAGATTGCCAAAAAATATCTGACAGAGTAAAACAGTTGGATACATTGGTCTGGACCTGGTAAGAAATTCTAGGCTAGAAATATAAATGTGGGGATTTGGGCATGTAGGTAATAAGTGAGCGCAGGAGATTGCCTAGGGAGAGTTAGAGAGAGAGGAGAAAAGAGTGCAGGAAGGTCTCCAAGGCACACCAACAGCACTGCTGGGGTGGAGGAGCTAGCAGAGGAGACCGAGGGGGTGGGTCCTTTGTCTGTTCTTAGCATGGTAGTGACCCCATGTAAAATAGTGAAGTTACTCTGAAACCACACTGCTTTTGCCTATGTTGGTGGAGTGGTGATGGTTAGGCTGGTAGTGGTAAGGGGGCTAGAAGTTACTGTAGTTCTAATTTTTGTTAAGCTCCATGGGTCTCCTTAATAAAAACTAATGCAGATCCCCAGGGTTGATGTGGGAGGAGAGTTCTCGGTGGCGGGTTTAGAAGTCTGGCTTCATAGTTCCTGCACTGTTTCCCTTAGGGCTTTCTTATTACCCTCACCACTGTTCTGAACTTGGGGAGCTTCTACCCCTTTTTAAACTTCTGGCTTGGGCTGGCCAGTCAGTTCAGCTGGTTAGAGTGTGATGTTGTAACACTGAGGTGTAAAGGTTTCAGATCCCTGTACCACCCAGCTGCCAAAAAAAAAAAAAACCCAAATGAAGTTCTGGCATCAGCCAGATTACTTATTGAATTACTGTAGGAAGATTACTGTAGGAAATACTGACAGTAGCAACTGGAGAAACCAAGTCGGTACAATAGTGTGTTATTATGGTTTTACTTTACCACATTTATCCATCTTCACTGCTAGGTTTCCTCAGGGCAGTAGTTTTCAACTTTTTGTTTAAACATAAAGGAATTTTTGTATTATTTTTTCCCAAAGNCGACCTCAGTTCTATTGACATTTTGGTCCAGATACTTATTTTTTTTTTATTGTAACATATCAATTGTACATATTTATTGGTCCATTTTTGTTGTTTATAACAAAATACCTGAAACTGGGTGATTT
>NW_007728242.1:317972-322467 GCF_000696425.1 Galeopterus variegatus
ATTACTGTAGGAAATACTGACAGTAGCAACTGGAGAAACCAAGTCGGTACAATAGTGTGTTATTATGGTTTTACTTTACCACATTTATCCATCTTCACTGCTAGGTTTCCTCAGGGCAGTAGTTTTCAACTTTTTGTTTAAACATAAAGGAATTTTTGTATTATTTTTTCCCAAAGGATATAGAAATTCCTACCATGCTACATAAGGTGAAATGAATGTCTATTTAATAATGAGTGTCTACAAACTGAGTTTTGTTTTAGTGAGCCTAATAAATTTTATTGTAGAGAATGTTCCATTGTTATTGGATCATTTTTGAAATGTTGAAAATAGCTTTCAGACTCTTTCTATTTTCATAGAGCCTAAGGATTCAGGGATCCCAGGCTGGGGATCTTGGCCCTAAAAGAATTGCTTTCCCTTGGTTGCCGGAGGGATGATGATGCCACAGTTAATCTAGTTAATCTAGATTATTCTTATTCTGTCTTTGCTCCTGTTTTCAAGGCACCTTTTGCTAGCAGGTATGTTTTTCTAATGAAACATTCAAACCTACCTGGAATTAAACAATGTCACTCTCCTAGTATTTCTCCAAGGGACAAGAATATCTTTATGTTTTATGGTGGCTATCAACCAAAACACCCAAATATATTTCCTATTTTGAAAAACAGTGGCTAAACATTGTAAATATATTACAAGGCAAAATATATAGCCTCAAATAATGTAAGCAGACATGAGATTGAGTTCATGAGAATCATACTTCCTGAATTTTTAATTTTATTGCTAGAATTTTAGTGGAAATGTATCTGGTTTTGCATTTAATAAATACTGTTTTTAAAGTTTAAGGTTTATATATTGTGCAGGAAAAGGATTGTAGAATATTTTTGAATTTCTCGACCTCAGTTCTATTGACATTTTGGTCCAGATACTTATTTTTTTTTTATTGTAACATATCAATTGTACATATTTATTGGTCCATTTTTGTTGTTTATAACAAAATACCTGAAACTGGGTGATTTATTTATTTATTTAAAAAAGATGACCGGTAAGGGGATCTTAACCCTTGACTTGGTGTTGTCAGCACCACGCTCAGCCATTGAGCGAACTGGCCATCCCTATATGGGATCCGAACCTGGGGCCTTGGTGTTATCAGCACCGCACTCTCCCGAGTGAGCCACGGGCCGGCCCGAAACTGAGTGATCTATAAAAAAAAAATAACATTTACTGCTTACGGTTTCTGGGTCTGGGAAGTCCAAAGTCCCTCTGGTGGTGGTGACAGTGACCCAGGGGTCTCACATTGCAAGATGGTAGAAGGAGAGAGAGCAGAGAGAAAGACAGACCTCCTCTTCTTTTAAAGCCCTCAGAACCACACCCCTGACCACCATTATTAATCCATTCATTACTGCATAGTCCTACAATCTAATCACTTCTTCAAGGCTCCACCTTTCAATTACCATAATGGGATTTCCCACCCTCCCAACAGTCACATGGGGGCCAAGTTTCTAATACATAAAACTGGGGTGACACAATTCAAGCTTCAGGAAGTTTGGGGGGAACATAATTCAATCCATTACAGCATATTTGTGGGGTATGGAGTTGAATATGAACACATGCATACAATGTGTAATGATCATATCAGGGTAATTAGCATATTCATCATTACAAAACTTAATCATTTCTTTGTGATGAAGACGTTTGATCTCCTCTCTTCTAGCCAGCTTTGTTGGGAGTGAGAGGTATCCTGTGCATCGCAGGCCATTTACCAGCACCTCTAATCTTTACTCCCTATGTCCTAGTAGCACCCCTCCCCCAAGTTGTGACAACCAAGAATGTCTCCAGATATTGCCACTGTCTTCTGAGGAGCAAACTCTCTCCTGGTTGAGAACCGCTGTATTTTATCATAAGGAGAAAGATCCACAAACCCAAGAACATCTTTTTTCTTTTAGAAGGTACATTCCTTTAAATGTTGATAGACATTTTCCTCGCATATGGTAGACATTAAAATTTGCAAAACTAATGTTACCAGAGTCCAGCACTGAGTTAAAATTTGTTTTTCTTTATGTTTCTATGACTTAAAAGTGTGTGTTCTGATTTATTTGTGTCCATTATCCCAAACTGAAAGCCCAGCTTTTTGAATCATTTTCCTGTTAAATACAGCACTTACAGTGGCAGGTGGGCTTCTCTGGGGTCTAGGTCCATGATCCCTCTGAGGTTTGCAAGAGATAGTTTTTCCCGTTTGAAAATTTTCAAGGAATTTGGCCACAGGAGGGAGCACTATTCCTATGGTTGCTTATTTATTATTAACTTTTTTTTTTTTTTTTTTTGGTGGCTGGCTTGTATTGAACCCTGGACCTTGACGTTATCAGCACCACGCTCTATCCGACTGAGCTAACCAGCTGGCCCTATTATTAACTATTTTAATACATGCTTGTCAGAGATAGTTAAATGATGTGGGGAAGTCCTACTCTAGAAATCAGAAGTACAACTAGATTATACATCCATAATCTAACCACATCTCCATTCTTATAATCTAAGATCATGCTACCTGTCACTACATTTTTTTTTTTAGTTACAGTTTCTGAAATCAGTAGGGTAAGATGGCACCAGGAGATGAAAGATTGCTGTGCCACATAGCTGTTGTAAAGAATTTCTCAGAATAAAAGTATTAAAATTAAAATCCTCTACTTTGAAGAAAACACATTGTATAGGGTGACAGCTGATAATTGGTGCAGTCTCTACCTTTATATAGTATCAACAGGTATATTGATGAGATGGTGAATATAAGGCAGCACTTTTTTTTTCTTTTTATAAAGATTTAACTTCTGTTACAATGTTTGAGATTTTGGCTTGTGAAGATAGTAGACCTTACCAAGTGTACATCGGTATGCTTTGAAGGATAAATGTGCACGTATTTGATACTGTAATATATTGAGATGGCTCCAGCTAACAGTCAAGAATGATGTATAGCAAATTTGATGAGATATGACTTAAAAGTAATTTAAAATGGGGAGATAGAGTAAAACTTTGTATGACTTGGTGTATTATTATTATTATTATTTTTATTTTTATTTTTAAAAGATGACCGGTAAGGGGATCTCAACCCTTAGCTTGGTGTTGTCAGCACCACGCTCAGCCAGTGAGCCAACCAGCCAGCCCTATGTAGGATCCTAACCCGTGGCCTTGGTGTTATCAGCACCGCACTCTCCCGAGTGAGCCACGGGCCAGCCCTGACTTGGTGTATTATTTATTAGACTGACCATTTTATTTTTTTTTAGAAACCCGGTCTGTTACAGGATATACCACCTACTTTCTCCTCCCTTCTGCCAACACAGTGTGAAGCCAGGTCCATGAATGTCTCACCTAGGACGATGTGAGAAGAATTTAATTTCACTTGTCCAGGGAGGTTGGAGATGATTCTAGACTTACCTCAGTTTAGCAGACATGGCAGTGATATTTTTAAACTGATACAGATGTGTCATACGTTTATTAGAATCCTAATGCCGAAGGAAAGTTCTCATAGTATCCGAGTTTCAATGCAGGATGGCAGAACTTAAGCTAACCAGAAAGTACAGGGAAAGAGTTTCAGGTTTAGTTGCTGGATAGTTAGCTGGACCCCATTTTTGTTTCAACCCTTCTTATCGGGAATATATCTAAACTATATTATTCTTTTTTTGCAGCAGTAGATAGTAATTCTTCGGTAATCTGGGCTATGTTTCTAAATGTAAATTCTTATTGGTTAATATCCTAGAACTAGGTCTCACACTAAGTACACTTACTCTTGATTTCCATAACATCTTATAATTGAAGTGGGATGATGAGATAAAGGAAGATGGCTAGATCCTGAGAAGGCAGCGCCAGCTTTACTTCCTCCTCTACTGGGAGACTTTATGATTTCAGAGGTAGAGAAACGATGGTGGCCAGTAGGGCATAGACTTGTGAGAGGACCAACTGGTGGAGGACTCCAGCTGCACATGCAAAGTTGTAGGAGGAATTTCCAAGTACTCACCCTATAGACTCAAGCGACACTGCTTCTTCCAGTCTAAGATACCTGGGATTACAAGATGCATTTTATGTACCCTTAAGAAAAAAAACATTTTCAATGAAATGACACAATGCTTTCTTATCATATAGATTTTCAAAAATTTTATGTGTACTGAAATTTTAGGTGTACTGCTCTTTTAGACTTAGTTAGACATAAATTTTTTTTATCATATAACATTCCTGTACATTAATGAGAAAATGTAAGCAAAATATCGGTTAAGGCATTTTTATTTTATTTTATTTTTAATATAGATTCATATTTTATTGGGAAAATATAGAACCCTTCAAATAGCTTGAAAAGATATTCTCTCTCTGGAAAGCAATTTCTCTTTCTAACCATCTGTGGCATATAGGTTTGAGTAAGTGTAGTGAACAGAGAAAATCATCCAAAGAACAATAGAGTTATGAGATGGGAATACCCTTTCATTTGACATAATTCAAACCACTTGTTTAATAGCATTAA
>NW_007728243.1:0-523 GCF_000696425.1 Galeopterus variegatus
AGCTGAAACAAAAAATTCACTAGAGCATTTTAACAACAAATTTTTTGAGCAGGAAGAAAAAATAATTAGCAAACTTGAAGATAGGACCATTGAAATTATCCAGTCAGAAGAACAGAGATAAAAAAGAATGAAGAAAAATGAACAGAGTCTGAGACCTGTGGGGTCCTATCAAGGACAATAACATGTGCATTATGGGAATCTCAACAAGAGGAAAGAGAAAGAAAAAGGTAGAAAAAATATTTGAATACATAGTGGCCTCATACTTCATGAATGTGCACATCTAAGAAGCTCAATGAACTCCAAGGAAGATAAACTCAAAGAGATACACACCAAGACACATTATAATGAAACTTATAAGAGCCAAAGACAAAGAGAAAAATCTTGAAAGCAAGAAGAGAGAAGTAACTCCTTACATGAATAGGATTCTCAATAAAATTCACAGTCAATTTCTCATCAGAAACCTTGGGGGCCAGCAGACAGTGGGAAAACATATTTAAAGTGCTAAAATAAAAATAACAACAAT
>NW_007728243.1:1338-2174 GCF_000696425.1 Galeopterus variegatus
TCTAACCATCATGGAATAAAGTGAGAAATCAATAACAAAAGGAAAATGTACAAATATGTGATTATTGAACAATATATTCTTAAACAAACAATGGATCAAGAAATCACAAGACAAATTTAAAAAATGCCTTGGGAAGGAAAAAAAAACAAAACATACTAAAACTTATGAAATGCAGTGAATTCACTTCACAAAAGGAAATGTATAGCTGTAAACATCTACATTAAAAAAGAAAAATATTTCAAATTAGTAACCCAATTTTATTTTTTTTATTTATTTTTTTTTAAATTTTTTTTCCCCTTTTTTCGTGTCTGGCAACGGATCACAACCCTCAGTGTCGCGCCCGTACCAGACCGGGACTGGCCACGGGATTGCAACTCTCAGTGTCGCACCCACACCTCGCTCAGCCAGTGAGCAGGAACCGGTCTGTATGTGGGATCCGAACCCTCGGCGGGAGCGCCGCCATGCTCCCAAGCGGCGCACTGTAGCAGTGCACCACCGGGCCGGCCCAGTAACCCAATTTTATGACTTAACAAAGTAGGAAAAGAAGAGCAAACTAAAACCAAAGCTAGCAGAACAAAGGAAATAATAATTAGAGTAGAAAAATAAATAAAGAATAGAAAAAGAAAAGAAAAAATAGATTAAATCAAAGGTGGCTCTTTAAAAAGATCAACAACATTGTGAACTTTTCTCTAGACTGAGAAAAAAAGAGAGAAGATGGAAGTATCTAAAATCTGAATTGAAAGTGAAAAAATTACTACCAACCTTAAACCAATAAAAAAGAATTGTAATATTTCTATAAACTTTGTACACTAAAAAGAATTAAACTAGATAAAAGA
>NW_007728243.1:3041-5035 GCF_000696425.1 Galeopterus variegatus
TACACCATGTAATAGTACTCTACCATAAAAAAGAATGAAATGCTCCCATTTGCAACAACATAGATGAACTTAGAGAAACTTATGTTGAGTGAAATAAGCAAAGCACAGAGGGATAAATACTGCACGTGCTCACTCATACATGGGAGCTAAGAGAGAAGGAAGGAAGGAAAGAAAGACCACAGTAGCACCATGGTCTTACAGAGGGAGGGAACATTCCTAGTGCTACAAAGTGGGGTGGCAGGGAGGTTGGGGGATAATTGGGTGGGGGACACGGGGCACAAAAGTAATTTCCGGTAATGGGTATGCTCCCAGTATGATTCTGGCCCTCACATCATGGGCACAAGGGGTGACAATTAGCTTTAAATCTCATGAGTATTTATAATTTAGAAAAAGAAAAAAGAAAGAAATGCAAGTTTCTTTAACAACAGCAAAAATTAATCAATGTAATACACTGTGTAAATAGAACAAAGGCAAAAAACAAAAACAAAAAGCCATGATTATGTCAATTGACACAGAAGAAGCATTTGATATAATCTATCATTTTCATAAGTAAAGTGCTTTAAAAACTAGAAATAAAAATAGAATTCCTCAACCTGATAAAAGACTTTTATAAAAAACACACAGCTCACATACTCCCCCTTGAAAGTTTCCCCCCTTGCTGTAAGGAGCAAGACAAAGATGTTCTCTTTCACCACTTCTATTCAACGCTGTTCTGGAAAGTCTACCGAGAGCAAGTACATGAGAAGAAGAAACAAAAGGCATTTAAATTGGAAAGGAAGAGGTGAAACTCCATTCATAGTTGGCATGATCCTTTATATAGAAAATCCTAAAAAATCTACAAAAAAACCTTTTAGAGCTAACAAACAAATTAAACAAAGTTTGGCAGTACAAAATCATTATGCAAAAGCCAGTTGTCCTTCTATACTAAAAAGGAAATTAAGAAAACAATCCCATTTATGATAACATCTAAAAGCACAGAACACCTAGGAATAAATTTAACCTAGGAGATGAAAAACTTGTACACCTGAAAACTATAAAACACTGCTAAAAGAAGTTAAAGGAGATCTAAATAAATGAAAAGACATCCTGTGTGACTTACTATTGTTAAGATGACTATCACGTTAAGGTGCTGTGCTGAATTCAGGCTATAAATGATTAAAAATTTCACTATGACAAATTCGAAGAACATTTGATTAAAAAGGATTTAGAGTCAACTTCAAGAAACATTCAGTACCTCTCAAAAGTTCATCATTAAGTAGGTGACACAGGAACGAAGGGCCTTTTCGTATACTGATAGCTATTGAAGAGGCAGTAGGTATAATTATACAATTTGGGGGCAATGCAGTGACTGTCTCTTCCTAGAGAAATATAGGAGGCTTGTAGAAGCAACAGCGTTTGAGCAGCATATCACAGGACAGAAAGGAGTTTTGAGTTCTTCTTATTAGAATAAGGCAAGAAGTCTATTCCAGGTAGAGAAAATTACAAGGACCAAGGAAAAAGAGTATGAAGCAATTTGCGAAGAGACTGAAAGAGGAAAGGGGACAGTTGAAAGGGGGTGAAGCAGGAGATAAGGCCAGAAGACAAATAAAGAATCTGTTAAAACAATGAATTTCTGGGTACCACATTAGTAATCATTTCTTTACCTAGCCCTTTTAATGGAAGCTTAAATGCATTAGCTCGTGTCATTAATCTTTAGTGATCTCTTTGATAAACCAAATTTGATACAGGACCAGGACCAAAAGGTTTAGACCTTGGCCAGTATCCATGGCATATTATCATCCAATCTCTAACTTTTCTATTAAAAAAAGAAAAGAAAAAAGTAGAATTTCTAAGTCTATACAATAGCCCCCAATTATAGAAGATCTATTTTATCCAGAAATTATGTCCAGCATAAACACACACACACACACACACACAATCTTTTCAGGCAATATATTCACATTCCCACTTAAAAGATTAATAGACAAAAAGACAAAAAAAAAAAAAAAAAAGGC
>NW_007728243.1:5462-11500 GCF_000696425.1 Galeopterus variegatus
GGGTTGCGATCCGTTGCCGGACACGGAAAAAGACAAAAAGACAAAAAAAAAAAAAAGATTAATAAATGTCACCTCATAGAGATTTAACAAAATTTGCATCATTACAAAGCAAAGCTATTTAAGTCAACATTTAAGATATCCTTCATTCATTCATTTAACTATGCATTGAGTAAATGTTCTGCGCTATCCATTTTGATAAATTATTTAAAGACTCGTGTCAGGAATAATATGTGTATTTTCTAATTTCTATGGGCCAAGGACTGATTAAAGCAGTGTGTTGTGATCCTATGATCTCAACCCTGAATTCCAATTAATTTTGCATGGGGTGTGTGTGTTTGCATGCACACATGTGCATGCTGTACATAAGTAATTAATCTAGAGAAGTGGGGATTGAAACATCTATTATATTTGTTACAATCATTCTTCAGTGATAGAATAAAATATACTCCAGAGAATATTGACTCATATCATAATTACAAACAGTGCCATCTTTGACATGACTACATGATATTTCTTTTTTGAGAGTTCATTAAATAATAGACAATTGCACCTATAACTTCTTTGGAAATACATTATTGAGTCTTGCAAGTATGTCCCTTTACTGGAAGGTAGAGACTCATTGAGAGCTGTGGTTAAATTATGAAAGAAAAAGAAATTATCCATGACATATGTATTCTTGACCATGTGATTGATATTGACTTTTGTCCAAACATATTTATTTTATCTTGGAATCAATGTTATTTCCTTCATCGTATGTTCTGCAAATTTGGTGTACCACATACTTCAATTTACATCTTCATACATCTCCCTTCCCTTTACACCATGAATTGCTCAAAGGCAAGAACCACTTTTATCCTTTTTATCCTTAGATCCTAACATTTTTCCAAGCATAGAGTAGCATCTTGATAATTGTTTGAACTGGTGAAAAGAGAATGAGAGAGTAAATGTATGAATGAGTGACTGAGTGAGCAATTAAGTCAGTAGATAACTGAGTAGGCAGTTGTCCTTGGAAAATTTTCCTATCCCTAACAGGTCAGTATTATTATTACCCGCTCTTTTAAAAATAAAGAGTTTGAACATTAGAGAATTTGAGTGATAAACTATTGCATGTCATTATTATAATCAAGAAAGTATTATGGACCAGGTACTCTACTAAATAATATGTATGTGATACTTTCAAGATCTCCCTTAGTCTTTTAAAATCTGTATGAGATGGCTTTGAATCTGGGTATCCAAGCACTTTATTTTACAAACTGCAACGAACACAGAAGTAAGTGGTGGTAAATGACAAACTTTAGTCAAATTAAATTTAACAGAATTTATTTGAGCAAAGAACAATTTATGAATTAGGCAGCACCCAGAAGAGATTCAGAGAGCCCCACCCAGAAGAGATTCAGAGAGCCCCACCCAGCAGTGTGAGCTGTGAGCTTTTATAGGGCAAACATAGAAGCAAAGTAGAAAAATCACCCAACTGGCTACAACTAAGCATCTGCCTTATTTGAGCAGGGACTGATCAGTTGGCTGCCTGTGATTTACTGTTAGTGTTACAAAAAAATGTATAACTATATTTAGTTTTGGTTTATTTAGATACTAAGTTAGGCAGCAGTTGTTAAGGAGTATGTCAAGGTAGGGAGATAGGGTCAGAGTAATTTGCTTCTTTAATTTAACAAAATAGACACTATTAATACTTTTCTGGGCTACAGAAGTAGACTGGATTTATCTAAAAAAAACCTGGGACTTAATAGCTTAAACCTCTATTTCATGGATAGAAATAAAAACAACAACAATGAAAAACCTTTCCATATGCTTTATAATATCCATGTTCATGACTGGCTCTGTGCTCTGAACTTCTGTATGAGGAGGGAGAGGAGCTAAGTATAAATTTGGGGCAAATGTAATCAGAACTAATATCTCCACCAAGCAGTCATTAGCAAAGTAGACTGAGTGATGATTTGGTGTAAAATTGAAAGAGAAATTTTAGTGAAGCACAACCAAGAAGCTTGAGTTGAAAATCAAGCACTGAGAAGGTCAGGCACCCCACAAGCAAATTTCTACTATCCATCTTATATATACAGCTCAAAGAAACTTTCGCTCTTTCTCATTTCCACTCTATAGAAGTATGAAGATGCCCCCCCGCCCCCGGGCTTATTTTTTTTCTTATACATGTAGTTTTACCATCTCTTGGTTACTGGTACAAGGGCACCTCAAAAAGTTCGTGGAAAGATTCATATTTTCTTTTAATTTTATTTTCCCACAAACTTTTTGAAGTACTCTAGTATTTGTGAAATCCCTTCATTATCTCACCTTCTATTACAAAAGTAATATCAAAGTATTTCTTGTCTCTAAAATCAACAATTACCCTCCTCTGGAAAAAATTCACAGTCAATAATAACATTACATTTCACAGTGTCAGCAGGATTGAAAATATTTCTGACGAGTACTTGTGAATACCTGCATGCTCCACCTAAGCCTTTGCCTAAGATCCTAGTAGAGTGCCTGAGTGTCTATTCCTTACCCCTTCCTTACAGTTTTATGTCTCAGCGCTGGGCCTTTTATCTCCAGGATATTTCCTGGAGGAGCCTGCTCTCACCTCCACCTGCACATTACTTTTACAATGCAATTCTGAAACTGTGCTTCAGTTCATCTCTTGGAACTTGCCTGGGACTGTTCTGAGTTTGCTATCTTCTTGTTGGATTTGCACACTAATCATTATTCTACCTCTATGTATTATTTATCCACTGGTCACAGGTGACAGAAAACCAACTTAACCTAGATTAAATGAAAATCAAAACAAAACAAAAAACATACTGGCCAATGGCCAGTATGCATTGGAGTTAAAAATTTCAGGTTTAGAGCTAGACTCAGTGCCTTAGATGATGGCATTAGGAACTGATCTATATTCATATTTGTTTCACTATTCACTTTTTCTTGGGTTGACTTCATTCTCAGGCTGCAGATGGTGGTAAGGTGACTGCTGACACATTATCTTCAAATCCTCCAAGGTAGGAATACCTTTGGGAAAGGAGATCCTCTATCCATTAGTTCTTCCAAAAATAATGAGTTTCACTCTGATTTATTGATGTAAGATACGTGTATACTGATCACTGAACTTTTTTTTTTTTTTTTTTTTTTTGGCCTGCAGTGTTTGGGCCTCTGAAATACCTGGCCTGGGTCATGTGCTCTAGGCCTGAAGTTGTACCCAACTAGCATGGGATGAAAATAGGAAAATGTAGGTCTCCATATGAATGAAAGAGACACACAACAAATGTCTTCCACACCCTCATTTTGAGTAGATTACTCTATTCTTTCCCATTTCTCCACATTCCTGCTAATGTCCCTTTCCTGTGGATTACTTACTTTGTTTCTTTCTTTCCACCAAGTCCTGAGGTCATTAACACTGACTTCAGTCCTGAAGTCATATGACCACAGTCCTGAAGTCATTTATACTGACCTCTGTGGACAACACTGTGGATGGAACACAAAAAGCAAATTTCTCAGTTTAATGTCTTCTCTCTATCCCTTTCTGTAATATACACAAATAATGCGGCAGCACAAGAAGAATTTTACTAGATGTTCACAAGGCAATATGTTACAAAATAAGCACTTAATAAATATTTGCTGATAGATTTTAAGTCCTACTAAACCTCTTCCGCAGAGCCCCTTTGGCCCAATTAATATCTTTGCAAGAAAAGACAAATCCACAGAGCCATGCTGAAAAAAATAGATTGATTTTGTATATAGCTTAGTCTATAATCTTCAAGATATATATTACTTGGAGAGGTACTCAAAGTGGTTTGTCATTCCCATCTTGTGTCTTTAACATCAATAAAGGATAAGATGGGGAAAAGAACAGAATTGGCTCTAAATATTATAACAACAAACACTAAGATTTACTAGAAAAACTGAGAATATCAACTTGTTTTCTATTCTTAAGACTTCTAGTGAGAGCAAGTCGGCTTTGTAAAAACTGAGATATTTTAATTCTTCTTTTTTTTAGTGGAAGGAAGCAAATATTAAAAAGACAAAAACAAAAACAAAATTTTGGCAATCAGGACTGGGGTGCCTCACAATGCAGTTGCATTTTAGTTTACATAGAAGTGTGTCTATAATACAGTTTCACTGCTTACTGCCAATAAGAAATTTGTTTTCTCTCTGTGAGCCTCAAATTCCTCGTCTATAAGAGGAGGGAGACAACCATAGCTATTTTGGCACAATTATTATGAGGACTGTGGAAAGATATTACTTCTTTTTGTTTTTATTTATAATAGGTTAACATAGTGGTTAAAAACACATACTCAGGTGTTAGATTTTCATGGTTGCAGGTCTCAATTCCACCTCCTATTAGTTGTGTGATTTTTGGAAAATCACTTTTAAAATGTGTACATATTTCCATTTGTGTACAAAAAGTTTACATATACACACACACACACATACATGTTTAGGACACTTCTGAAAAGATGCACAAAAACTTGTTAAATGCTGTGAAATTCAGGCAGGGGGACTAAATGGGGAAATAAAAGGGAGGGTATGTAAAAAAAATTAAAGAAAGCAATATAAAACTATTTATAAATAAAACAACAACAATGAGACAATAAATTGGAAATGATTTATTATATAATGATTCCTTTTATGATTACAGTGATTCCTTCTGAGATTTAAAAAACTATTTTTAAAAGGTGTTTTTGTTTATAGCATAGGAGTCAGACAGAACTGGGTTTAGTTTTATCTTCATCATTACTTTCATTATGCACCTTCTCTGTTTCTTAGTTCCTTTCTGTAAAACAGAATAATAATTCTACATCCTGATATTATTTTAAAGAGTCAGAAGAAAATCCTCATAAAATCTTAGTATAATGACTAATAAATATCAATTTTACTTTACTATTAACATGTATCATTGTAATCAAGGGGCCATGATCATAACCACTGGTACATCCAGGGGGACTAGCCACATCTTCTCCCTCGCTGTCCTGAGCTTCCCTGCAATTTACTCAGTGAAGTGTAAGTAGAGCTGTTCTTAATGAACACCTGCTGTCAATCCTCTTTATGGCATCTGAGTGATGTTTCTGTCTCAGGCTAGAATTTCCTGCCCCATCAACATTTAGAGCTATCTAGCACTCAATGACCAGTTAGCAGAGAAGTAGTAAACAGGTTCATTTTGAAGAGCTCCTTTTAGAAGGGCTCCTGCAGGAAAGCAATTTTTCTTTGGCCATTGATATTGTCAAAACCTTCCAGAAACTCATGTGGCAGAAACTGCAAAGCACTCATGTCAGCGGAGTGGATGTTACTAAGAACTGTTGTGGAACATGGGCTTTTTTTCCTCCAGAATAGTGTTCTCTGTCTTCCTTTCATGCCTCATCATAACTGTTAGGAGGAAGAGTGGTAAAATAGTGTCATCTGTAGTCACCCCTTGTGAAACACTGCTTCCTTTCCACACATGTCAGAATAACCCGAGGCACAGGTAGAAAATGTGGTTATCAAAACCACAAAGCAAATATTCTTCTGTTTTTAAAACATTGTGACCACAACAGCAGTTATTATTATCACTCCTTTTAGTGAAAATCTGCCCTGGAAGCAAATAATTTTGAAAAGGCCTAAAGAACAAACATACACAATACTTTGAGTATGTAATAATACTTTGTTATTATTAACAATAATACTTTGTTATTATTACTTTGAGTGGAAAAAAATGGTAAAGTGATAAAACCATTTACTGGCGACAGAAGTTATTACTCACAGTGAAGTTTACAATATGGAATCTGAATTGGACTTTGAACTCTTTTTTGTGTGTGACCTTGTTGTGATTAATAACCATGAGTGAGTCTTCATTTTATAACCATTTAAAATCAGCAAGTTTCTTCCCCAGAGAGGAATGTTATTTTCCACAAAAGATTATCTCCTAATCTGCTCAGTTTAATACATCCTTGTGTGTGTTCCATACCAACCTTTGGCTTGGCGGAAAGTATTTGCATGCTTGGGAATCAGTCTTCATGCTGATGATCATGAGTTCTAGGAATTCAGGTGAATGCCTACAATCT
>NW_007728243.1:12500-16307 GCF_000696425.1 Galeopterus variegatus
ACACACACACACACACACACACACACACACACACACACGGCTTAAGAATTGCTGGGAGGCCTGAAGATCCGAATTCCTAGCTGAGTTTCCAGAAATGACTCCCAATGCAACAATGTGGAATGATTCTACAAAAAGAATTGCTCTATCTGAAAAAAATAGGAATGTGCAGAATCAGGACGTTACCTACTGAATTGCTGACGTGGCTCCTGGCTCCAGAAACACACCATCTCCTAGACCATAATATGTAACAGAAAAGAATGACGATCTCATGGCTTGCCTCTCTACCTGATTTGTTCCAAACTTCAATATAATTCAGGCTTATTTGATCGGCAGAACCTAGACTTACAGAGTTGACCCTCTGTTTGGGAATCTGGGAAATGTAGTTTTTTTAACTTTTCCACCTCTGCCTGCTTGAAGAGGGATGAAATGTAATTTAGGCAAGTTGATTCTCGGTATCCAGCTCACCATGTGAAGGAAAAGATATTAAATGAGTTTGTATAGCCTCTTTTGTAATAGAATCTGGAAGGAAGCCACAGAAATTTAGAAGGCATTTGGAAGTTAATGTCTCGTCATAGGAACCCTTTGGTATAAACAGAAAATGGGCTTTAACCAGAATGGCGTATACAATGGGGAAAAAGAGAATGAATGAGTACTGAGCCTCTGTAATATGTAGGCTTTACATAAGTCATTTTAATTTTTGTGACATCCATACAAGGCGGGAATGACTATTCCTATGGGAGACATGAGAAAACTGGGGCTTGAAGAAGTGTCACAACCTCTCAGCATCCAAAACACTGTTTAATTTCAAGATTCCTCCTTAGTCCATTTTATGACATCTCAGAACTCTGGGAGCTTAGCTCACCTATTTTGGTGAAGTTATGGAAGTTCTGTGTATGACACCTGATGTTTATTTCACTCTTGCTAGGCTCAATAGCATGTGGTAAACTTGTATGTGGTATATAATCTTCCTTTTTGCAAAATCACTGAATAAAACAAATGAAATAGAAATGTACATGCACTACCAAATTCCCCCAAGAGAATTTTCAGAAAGGTAAATTTCCCATAAAATCATTTTATTCTGAAAATATTAATAGTTAAAAAACAAAGCTGAAAATAACAAGAGCTGAAGTGAAGTCACTTGAAAGCCCCTGCAAGAAAAGGAAATTTGCCCAGGAGACTTGGAAAGTAGAAAAATATATTATAGGAAGAAATTTGAAAATGTGTCAAAATATATCCATCACCTGAGTAACAATTTTATGTACATAACTGTGTGTTCTTGAATTTATAAGTGTAGATTAGGGGGACAATCCTAGGCTATACTGAGAAGGCCACTTTAGGACCTGAACATTACCAATGTGAAAGGACCTTTGGTATAAAAAATAAAATTACCTCCAATACTAGAGCTTATGTTCCTTGAAAATGGATTCTATGGTAAACTAATTAAGGAAATGCTGCTCAATCCTCTCTGTTTCTTGAATGCCATTCACATTCCCACGGGACTTCCTAGACCCTTTAAAATGGAAATCCTTACATACATTTAACAAAGTTTTTCTTAAATCTATGGACCAGAGAACCATTTGCGCGTGTGTGCATGTAAGCATGTGTCTTTCGTATCTGAATCTATACCTATATCTACATAATACCTGCTCGCATTCTACAGGTTTTATGAAGAACCTACAGTAAAAAAATCTGACCTGACCCAAATTTTAACCTTATCAGTTAATGGATGAAATTAGATATGACAGACAGTAGTGCCTTTCAAAGAAAATACTGCAGAAAGCTCTTGAAGGCAAATATTTCAGCCCCAGCTAAGGCCAAGTAGAAAGTGATCATATGTATACCCAATCAGAAGATATGATTTTCAGTATTACTTGAGAGACAGACAATTGTTAGATTCTTCTACTCTAGACTTAAACCCTCAATAAAAGTACTTAAACTTAGACCTACTGAAATTTCAAAATGCATGATAATAAATGAGCAAGTCAGAAAACTTATGTTTCACATTCTGGATGAGATTGGCAAGGTAAATTGATAAAAAAAAATAGTATCAATATCAAAAGAACACTATCTATAGGAGTTGGTGAATCCAAAATGCAATATTTTTGAACTTATGAAAAAGACATTGCTTTTTTTAGGTTTTATTTAATTGTGGTAAATATGTGTGTAAATAATTTTATTAGGTAAATGCAACACGCAAATAGAACCAAAGGAAATTGTAGTGTCTTAATTATATTTTAAATTCACTATATTTCACTATTAAAAAGCACTTAATTTTTAAGAAACAATAATCAGAGGATGAAATTATACAAAAGCTCGTCTTTTCAAACAGTTAGCTTAGGAATTTTTGTTTGTTTCTCTTTTAGTGTACAGTCTAGACTTTCTTATTTTCAACTCCTGATATATATTATGTTTTGTAACAGTTATTCATATTTCCTGTTACATGTTCTCACTTAGTAGTTTCCCCTCCCAGTGCACAAAATAGCTGGACTAATCTCTCCTGCCTATGTCCTCAGTTCATCTCAGTATTCTGGGAGATAAGATTAGAGGCCTTGATCCCTCTGCTGTTAGAACAAGACCTCAATCTCTCACTGTCTCTATTTAATCAGGTCCCTATTTTAGCTGCCACAAAACTGTCAACAAAAGAAAATAAGCTATCCCCTATCAAGGGGTTAAATTGGATTTCACAGTGTGCAAAGTCTCTTCTGAGCAAAATTCCACCTGCACACTCCATCAGGCAAATTACTTCTGACTTTTAATTTATTTCTCTAGGAAATGGAAAGGTATGGCACAACCAAAGTCAACAAGGAATAAAGTATGAGGTATAATCAGGTGCTCACCAATCTCAGGCCCCCGTCGCTGTCAGCTTTAATAGGGTCTCAGCACACACAACTTACAGAATGGCGTGTCCTCTCTGTTCTGAGTTTTATTTTGGACTTGTCTGGTTAATGGCCCCCACAAGTGACAACTGATATTTACTCAATGCAATGGTGCCTGAAAGATGTATACACTGTACACTGAAGTTTAATCTGAGAGTTTGCAAGATAGGAATAGTAATTGAACTGGACTCTTGGCTTCCTGATGTACCTAAATTTGAGAAGAAATCTGATTCAGGTGATGGCAATACTGTGGATGTAAGCATAGGGTTGAAAACCAAGGAAATATATTTTTTAAGTGAGAATACTGTTTTGTGACCAAATCAGTTTAGCAGAAAATAATGAAAGAATTCAATAATACAGTTTAATACACTTCTTCTTTCAAAATGTAACTGAATATGAAGGTATTTCTGAGATTTAATTTCACAAAATGAAATTTAAGGGATGGAGGAAGTTTATGTGAGTTAATAACTGCAAGTACACATATCTTTGGGAAATATGGCAGACATTTTTGTCTAAAAGATAAAAAGTCAAAAATTATTTTTAAAGTACAAATTTAATGTATGCAGAGAATACCTCTTCAATGAAGTAAAAGAGGAATAATTATGGAAAATTTTAATTTAATTATAAGTTAAGAGTCAGTGACTTGCTGCAGGTTTTTTTTTCTTTTCTGATATTATTTAATATTTAATTCAAACTACCTTTGAAATGAGTTATATATACCCCCAAATAATTCAGCAATTCTTTTATTGCAAACAATTATTGGTTAATTTCATATTTTTATCAAGCAAATTTTGAATGGTGAACAAGAGGATAATTACTGAAATTAGAAAACTAGGGGATAGTTATTGAACAGTAATATTTCTTTCTAGCTGTATATAAATAAAACATATTGGGCTGGCCTATTATAATTAACTTGGAAATTTTTTTTTTT
>NW_007728243.1:16849-30857 GCF_000696425.1 Galeopterus variegatus
TTTTTTTTTTTGATCTTTATAATGGCTTCATTGGTCATTTATATGAATCTTATCAAACCAACTTTAAATTATAGGTTTCAGGAGAACATGGGATGAGGTTTTGGGAAAAAATATTTATTGTTATAAGGACTTGCTAGGATCACTGAAACTCCAAATCTCCAGGGTGGACCTGTACTGTTAATACATATTTTAAGCAGTGGGGCTCCTTTAACAATAAAAATCTGTAATAATCATTCGTATGTGTTCTAAACACGGTGCAAGAATAATTTTCACAGGAAGGAAGACAATGCAGGTCCGTTTACCACACTAACTCCATGGAATGAATAGAAAAACATCCAGGTACATTACCCAGAACAAAAGTTATTCTAAGAATGAGCAGTATACCCATATATGCAAAAGAAGTTTGTAAAACTTACTGTCTCCCAGTGAGATTTAGATCACTAGCATGGTAACCCAGTCTTCCCCCTTCACTCTTGCTATAGTTTAAATGTGTCCCCCAAACTTCATGCGTTACAAACTTAATCCCCGACACAACAGTGTTGAGAGGTAGGACTTTCAAGAAGCGATTAGGTCATAAGGGCTTTGCCCTCATGAATGGATTAATGTTGTTTTCACCAGAGTGGGTTAGTTATCTTGAGAGGGGGTTTGTTATAAAAGTGAGTTTGATTTCTTCTTGCTTTCTTGCTCTCATCTTGCCTTGCCCTTCTACTCTCCACCATGGGATGACACAGCATGACGTCCCTTGCTAGATGTCAGCACTATGCTCTTGGACTTCCCAGCCAGAACTGTCAGCCAAATAAATTTTTGTTTATTATAAAATATCCAGTCTATGATATTCTGTCATAGAAACACAAAACAGACTAATACAACTCCCTATGGCCCAGACTCATATCAGTTTTGCAGATCTAGAATGGTTCTGCATCCAGAATAGGAACTGAAGATAAGGTTGAAGGAATTTGGGAGTTGTGACATAGACTTTTAAGCCATGGTAATAAGTAGGATCACTTAAATACAGTATTAAATAAGAAAAGAAATAATAAAGAACTGAACCTCAAAGATGCCAACATTTATAACTTTGGAAGATAGAAACTAGCTAATGAATGGAACAAAAAAAGTAACAGAAAAAAAGAGGAGGTCAAAAAAATGTGTTGTCATAAAAAGCAAAAGGGGAAGGGAGTATTTTCAGAAGGAAATATAGGTCAACTTTGAAATATAAGGTTGTTGAAAAGATGAAAATGAATGGATAGTCCTTAATGTAGTGCGCAACATATAGAAAAGAATCAATAAATGACAAATTATCATAAAATTCTAGAACATATGTTGTAACAAATTAAACAACAAGGATCACCACAAATTAAATGCCAAAATTGAGTAAACAAGCCTTGGTAAGTAGACCAAATATCAGATTATGTACATCTCAGGGGCCACAATATTGTAAGCCTGAAAGAATGTCTGAGTCCACTTTGGGTGAAGCAGATTGCTATGGATTGAATATTTTATGTACCCCCATAATTCATAAATTGAAACCCCGATGTGATGTCATTTTGAGGTGGGGCTTTGGGGAGCTAATGAGATCATGAGGGTGGAGCCCTTTTGACGGGATTAGTGCCCTTATAAGAAGAGACACAAAAGAACTTTTTTCTCTCTCTGCTCTCTGCCATGCAAAGATACAAAAAGAGGGCTGTCTTCAATCCAGAAAGTGGGCCCTCACTGGACAACAGATCTGCTGACACCTTGATCTTGGCCTTCCCAGCCTCCAGAACTGTGAGATATAAATGTTGTTATTTAAGCCACCCAGTCAATGTTTGTTATAGCAGCCTGAACTGACTAATATACAGATCAAAACGGGCTGATTTACAGAGGTATTCCCAATGAGGTTTACTTTATAGTTGAGTCCCACCCCAACATATGAACAAATAATTACCAAGCCCTATCCATTTTGCTGTATTATCTGATGAAGAATTTCTGTCTAGGTATATAAAGATGTATCTATTTTTACACAGATACAACTTTGCATAAATAAATTTATAGAATTATGTCAAGACATTTTTAAAACATGACAGAAGAGGGGGAAAATAAGGCTGAATAAGATCTTGGAAGCACAGCAAAAAAAGGGGAAATCCCAACACTGGAGAAAAGGCATTTATAGGTGGGTTACAGTGTAGATGATCACTATATCATGAGAAAAATTTGTTTCACCCTCAACACAATGTACAGTTCATGTTTTTAAAATAAACATTATCAGAAAATATAATGTTTTTCTGTGGTAAATAAAAGCTACAAAAATTTAACATGCACCCCCAACATTTCTTTGGGTCCATCAATAGATTCTCTCTTAGAAGATTTGTTTCTGTGGAAACAATGACCTCAGAGGGATATATTGACATGTGACAAACCTTTTCATTTTATATTATTACTTACTGTAAGTAAATAGCTATACAAAATAATTTCAGCACTATGGAAAACAAAAAACTAAATTTCCAGTAAAAACCATTTAACTCACTAGGAGGATATCAAGTCAGAATTCTGTGAATAAAATATGACCAATCTCCCCTCTCCTCCCATTGTTTTATGAACGCCATTCTCTGACATGCTGTGGTAGGGATTTTCAGACTTACTAAAAGGCAATGGAATGCAGTGGTTAAGAACAAAGTATGTAGAGCCAAATTGCCTACCTTGAATATTCCCAGTAGTGTGAACTTCAGCAAGTTACTTAACCTCCCTGTTCCTTAGTTTCCTTATCTGTTATAGAAGGTGGGGGAGGGGGAATAATCTTTCTTATCTTGCCCTCTTTTTGTAAAGATTAAATGACTTTTCACATGTAAGCACTTATACTAATGCCCAGTGTATAGTGTGCTCCCAGTAAATTTTAGTAGTTCTTCCTTTCTGGCTTGTTGCTTTGCCTCCCATGGATTTGTCACACCTTTTCCCCTGGGTGATGAAGCCACCAAAGATTACTCAAAGCCTATCCCTTCTGAGCAGTGAGAAGCCCCAAAAAGGGGTGAATCTTCTGGAACCCTCAAGAGAGAGGTGTTCCTTCCATTTGGGAAATTAACCCCAAATTGGGGTTCTCTTCCCGCATTTATTCTCCAGACCAGGAAGTCTCAAGAAGAGAACATGGGTGGGGGTTTTGCTAAGTATAGTCTAACAAGTTTAACAGTAGAAGCTGGTAACATTCAGTAAGACAAGCAAGGTGACATTCCATAATGCAATTTGCAAGAAGTTAAGTTGAGCCACCAACAAAAGCTTGATTTTAGCAAACATTCTCTTCTTACAGCAATTTCCCAGTATCTTTACATATCAATCAGTAACCTGTCTGTCTTTGAGCCAGCAACCTTGCCATGTTACAATTCTTTATCTTACAACAGAGACTATAGCCTGGGGAAAATTTCCTGTCTTTTGCAAGGTCAACATTTGAAACTGCAAGGCTTTGGAAAACCAGGCCCTGTGAAGTACATTTGCTTTATGCATACTCCACACTTGCTGTTTGTGGTGGTGGTGTGTTTTAGTTGTTGCTCTTGTTAGGCTGCTTACACTATACTTAGTGACAACCTTTGGTACACATCTTTACCACACTCGTTCTGTGATGTTTTGTTGGCTCTCCACACCAATGCATACTTCTTTAGGAGTGAATCCCTAAACTTTGGTGTCAGCCACTGATTGCATTCAATCCTTTTGCCAAGTGATTAGTTCAGACATGAGCATGGGGTTCAAGCAAAGATCACTGGCTAAAGTGAGAACAAATCATTGGTTTTTGCCTGAACTTTCCTCTTCTCCACTGAGCATAAACCTGAAAGGGTGAAAGGGTTATAGATACAGTTACTATCTTAGTCTGTTAAATTAAGTTTGGCCTAAAGCTGCCTCCATACATAATTTAAGTTTGCCCTAAAGATTTCTTTATACATAGCAAACTGAAACCTAACGATGTGTAAACACTTTAATTTACTCTTGTAACAAGTAGCCGAGTCTCAACCAATCACAGAAGCTGCACTTCAGTCAACCATAAGCAGCCAACTGTTCAAAGCACATTCAAATAAGACAAATGCTGAGATTTAACCAATTGAGCTGTCTCTGTACCCTACTTCTGTTTTCTGAAAGTCATTTTCCTTTTTTGTATTATCTTTTAATTCTATTTTTCTATGAAGTTTTTTGAGATCCCTCATATATATACTTTCTTCTTTTATAATATTATTTACTTTTTAATAACCCTATAATATCCCAGCTCTTAAGGTATATGTACTTTTCTGTGTGTAAACATTATTCAATTATGTGGCAGCCCTGGAGTAGCTCTAAACCTATTCTGGTTCTGGAGGCTACCCAATTCATGAATCTTTCTCTGCTCCTTTCAACTTGGTTAAATTTAACTTGTCTGAAGTTTCTTTGTTTCATTTTGTTTTGCTTTGTTTTTTAGCAGTCCCATGTGGTGACTGGGTTTTAAATGACCAAAGAAAGGCAAAGATATGAGAGAGAGAACAAATAAGCACTGATGTTATCATCTGAGCCCCCAATCAAGTCATGCTGTAAACCCCCTAATTCCTGATCTTGACAGTTACTATAGCCATCAAGTATCCATGTAGCTTAACCCATTTCGGATAAGATTTTATCTTACTAGCAAGTCAGAAAACAAACAAATAAACTATTTCATCCATTGTTTTCATATGAGAAATTAAGATATACTTTCGATTACTTGTCATTTGCCTATTTCCTTGTCAGAGAAATTGCTACCAATTCTTAGATTCCTCTTCAGTATGCCTCAGTTCGTGGGCTATTTTCTTTTTATTTGCCCACATTAAGCAGAATGAATTTAATTCTGAAGCTAATGTTGGATTTGACAATGGTGAAATATCTTCAATTATGACACATTTCTATTCTTTTAAACCTAAGTAGAATGATATGTTAGAACACCTTGCAACTAACATGAAGTAGAGAAGAAATTTGGGGCCATAAAATTTATAACCAGACCCATGAATAGACTTTTCCTGTTTTACATTAACAAATCACTAAACCACAAAAAATAAACTACAATGTCCCAAACAACATTAAAATATGTGCCCACAGAGTTTTCTGCCTAACTTCCCTGGGTTATATATGAAAATAAATAAGCAAACAACTATGAACATTTTAAAAATTAGTCATTAATAGGAATAGAGTTAAAAATTGATAATATGAGAGTGGAAAGGATACCAAGTATTTGAATAAGCCTCCTGGGAAGACAAGTCTTCCTCTTTTAAAGCTATTGATAGGTGTTTGCTTTCTCCTTTAAGTTTCTTCAGTTTTCTGTACAATGATCTAGCTCTATTTTCCACCAGGTTTATAGATAAGCTTTTTCACTTTAAATCTGTTCATCTTGTTTGTGATCCAGATGACAGAAAGCAATTGCACTAAGTCCTTAAGTTAAGTCTGTTTGCATACAAATGGCACCTTCCAGGCCTGATTTACATTACCCAAGCAGATTTTGTCTGGGAAATTCACTTTCCCTGAGACTTGCATGTGGGTGTCAATTTTCATCAAGGGTAAATCTATTAGACTCCTTCATTTCCTGATTACTCAAGGCTTTATCAACTAGAAGGGATTTAACTTGGCTGAAGGATAAGCAATTCATCCATTTCTCTACATATAGCAAATTTTCCCTCTGGATCTAGCCAGGCAATCAGAAAGGTTAGGTGCCTGGGCCATAATCTTTTAGCCTCTGATAGAATTGCTTTTACTGAATGGGGCTTTGCTTTTTTATAGACTTGCATTAAAGGCCATAATAAGGGTCAGTCTTAGGAAAACTTAGCCCTGACTTGTATCAAGGCCTGAGAAAATTTATCAACAAATATGTCTTTCATAGCAGAGGTTTATGCATGGGTAAGTTATAGTTCACAACACCCTGGTGAGCTGGGAGGTGTGCAAACAGTTGTTTGCATATGTCAGTCTTCTGGGACATATGGCAATGCCCCAGGGCTCATCCTGTCTGGTTGAGAGTAACTTCATCTAACACTGAGCATCTTAAAAACATATATTTCCTGTGCTCCATGATTTGTAAAAGGTTGGGAGTACTGCTACCAGAGCCTTATAACAACTACACCAGTAGTTTTACTAAGTAACTTGTTTTTCTTTTGTATCATCATGAGGAATTTGAATTTTCTAACTGGACTTGTTTTCCATTGACTCCTTGGAATTTTGGATCCAAATTAAATATTGGCAACCCAGCTCTATCTGCTGTAGAGGGCCTTAATGCACATGGTTTGAGATTTGACCTTAAACTTACCTTCATTTTAGGGTTTTATGTTTATCTTACCTTCACTACAAGTTTATGTGTGTGTATGTATGTGCATGAGCACCTTTGTGAGTGTGTTTGTGCATTTTTCTTTTCTTTTATTCCCGCTTTATGGTAAGTAATTCTGTTAGTCACCAGAAATCTGGTTAGAAACAAGGCAAGACACGAGGGTAAAGTATAAAAAATGTAATATACAAATATAATAGGACACGTACATACACAATAATTAATGACATGAAACAAAACAGTCTCAATAATATCTCAGGTTTCATTTAACATATAGTAAGATTCAAAATATCATCTTTTTCAAACAGAGACTAGTGGAAGGAGTGTTTCTAATAATCGAACTAAAGGAACTTGGGCAGAAACTAAACTTTGAATTTTTTTAACACAAGAACAAGGGATACTTCAATTGTTAAGTTCAGTAAATCTGCTCTCTTAATCAAACTTAAACAACACCACTGCTGAAAACAGACAGTAAAGCAAATGAGCAAAAGAAAACTATTATTTGGCCAAACTTCCAGCGTTCCTTTTGGAATATAGTTACTGATCTTATGACATAAAAAAAGGAGGAAGATACACCGGTTGAGGAAAAATAATGTATCAGGAACTTAGTTTATATGCTATTCACTTCATTTCTAACCACCTTCTTACCCACATTTTACAAATGAAGCAACTGAGGCTCAGAGAGTTTCAGTATCTTGTTCAAAAAAACATAGCATGTGAATGGCACAGCTAGATCCAAACCAGAGGCCTTGTAATTTTCAATGTTAGTATTTGGATTTAATAAAATGAACAATTTAAAAACACTTGAGGAGTTTTTGTGGATGACAGTTATGGATGAAATTGGCCACTTATGTCTGGAGAAGATGGTTGGACAAATTGTCCAGCATGGAGCTGGCCTCTGAACACAGGACAGTTGTTTGATCATCTGAGTCCTGATCCAGATAGAAGAATAGGGCAGCAGTAGACATCCAAAGATGATGCGGAAAAGGGAAAGTGAAAGTCTTCAAAAGGTACACACTCTGCTTTCCAACCAAGCTCAGACATCATTCAGAAACCAGACTAGGAGTGCTCTGTAATGCTTATTGGTCTTTGCACATGGTGTTCTGTCTGTCTAGATTGGTTTTACAGTAACATTTAACTCCATTTCTCTGGCAGAGAAATTATTCCTTCTATTTTCCTAAATATATTCATTTAGCCATGAGAATCTCCTATGTGCTAGGTGGTCCACTAAGTGCTAGAGATTCACAAATGAGCAAGACATGTCTTTCACCATTGTAGTGCTGATAATTTTGTAGAGAAATAAATTTATTTGGGCGTATCTGCTTGTCACTATTATATAAGTCTTTTTATTGTAGCATTTAATCAATTGCTGCAGTTATTTTTGTTTTCTGTGAGAGTTTCTCATTTAGATAATGTCAATTCCTTGGTATTCAGTAGTGCATAAGACACAAACTCAGCCCTTGAGATATTCAGAGTGTTTGGTTATTAGGTGCTTATGCAGGTTGATAGTATGAATGAATAAATGAAGGAACATTTAGGTTGGCCAACTTGATATTTTTAGAAAGTTGAAGAAGAAAATATTCAGGAACTGGACTAGTGATGTATTGCAGCAATTCTCTGATGAGAATGGGGGAGAAGTTTCAAATTATTTACATGCACATTTATTTAAAATTCAATGCTAAATTATTATGTGAATGTTATGAGAAAGCATGGAAAAGTTTATTTAGAAGCAGACTCTGTCATGTGAATTGGGCACATGGGTAGTGAAAGGGCAGAAGGATCAATTCCTTTATCATTCAATTTATGCAGTGATTAGGTCTCATTTTAATTTTCTGAGATACTGTGAGACATAAAATGAGAGCTATTCTGTGCAGATGTAGAAACTGGCTTTTGAATGAGCTACCACTTCTAGAGAAGTATAGGGAAAGTGAAAGTAAATGGTCAGGATCCCTCAGATGTTTAGAATCTTGCCGAGCATTTGGTGTAAATGATAACTGTGCACATGCACCTGGGTGTTCCTTGGCTATTGTCTGATGTGGAAGCGTGTGGGCACCCACTTGTTCTTTGGTTGTCTGACTTGCTCCCAGGTGTTCCTGGGTTATCAAACTTAATATAAAGGATGAATGGCTGTGATTCATAGTGCCCTCCATCCCCAGGATGCCCCTGGGATGCTTCTGGCTGGGCCACAGGGAGGCTACCACTGCTGCTGCTGCAAGCTGCTGCTGCTGCTGAGGAAGCTGAGGACCGAGCTCACGTTGGAATGAACCTGTCAGCTCTGCCAATGGCTCCTGGGATCTTTACCTAGCTGACCACCTGCATGTGAGGGGTCTGTGACCCAGGCTGGCATGTGAGGGTTCTGGTGACCCAGCCTGGCATGTGAGGAGTCTGTGATCCAGTCTGTACAATGGGTTTGAAGGGTCTGAGCCCTAGCCTGACAAGAAGGATGAAGACCAACCTCAAGGTATAGGTTTAAAGTTTGAGAATAATCATAAATACATGAGCTGAAATATAGGTTAACAGGACTACTCCAGGGATTCAGCTTTAATAGATCTGCTATGTGGACTTAGAATCTGTGTGTTTTGGACTATTTTATGAGATTTTCATGAAAGTGCTCTGCCATGCCAATTTTGGAAAGCATTTCTTCATGCAGGGAGGGCCCATGAAGTGGGATCAGACTGATACATGTCCAGGCTACTCGTGAAAAAGGTAAGAAAAAGGTAGATTTCCAAAGAATATTTTCCGTCTTCAATCTTCAGAAAGATCTGTGAAACTTATTCTCTGCATCGCTAATGAAGGCAGTGCTTTATATTAAAGGCTCCCTGCTGTGGAGCTATCAACTTCAGGACCAGCCTCAGCTTTCAAGTGTTAATGATTATCAGCTCCTCTTTCCCCAGAGGGGTGAGGCAAGCTCCTCTGTCCCTTTTAGAGGCTCCTGGCACCACACCCTGGTGTGGACTTGATATTCTGGGAACTGTCAAACAGTAGAGGCCTCCCTCTAAGGGCTAGATTTGTCCTTTTTTAAAATCACTCTCTCACTGCCCCTATTCACTGCATGTAATTCAGAGCTTAGCGTTTCAATCTTCCCCCACAGGAATGTCTTTCTGAGAATCTGTGAACACATCTGGGGTGTGAGAGAGTGATTGAAAGGCTTGGGGTCAGGTGAACCTGAGTTCAAATGGGGGTTGGCCAATTACCAGGTGTCTAACATTTGCTCATTAATACCTACACATTTTCTCATCTCTGAAATGGGGATAATAACCTTTCACTGCAAGGTTAATTCATACAATTTATAAACATCTATTGAGCAACAATTAGATTCCAAGCACACTGCTAGGAGGTAGACATATATTGATGAATAAACAGTAAGGGTGTCTGCCTTTTGGAACTTGGGAGAAAGACAAACGGCAGAGATATAAACATCCAGAAGGCTAATTTCAAATTGATAACTTTTGTGAAGCAAACAAAGAGAGTGCAGTAACGATTATAATAAAGGTTAAAGGAGAAGATTGGAATACTTAGGTAGACTGACAAAATTCCCCTGGAGAATTAACTTGGAGGAACACATTCAAGCAAACAGAGCTGGAGAGAAAAACATGAGTAAGGTCCTGAGTTAGGGGGAACCACACCAAAGAGAGAAACTGAGAAGAAACCAGTGGCATCAGGGAAAAGCTACATGAGATGAGTTTGCAGAGTTGAATAGGGGCCAAATCATAAGTGGCATAAGAGGCCAGAGACAGAAATTTGGATTTTATTCCAAATATAATAAAATATTATTGAAGGGAAAAGGCATATTCCAATTATGAGAATTGTATATGATATGACAGTTTCTGGTGCATAATAGGTATTCTATAAATAGTAGTTCTTCAGAAGTCATGATTCTGATTCTCAGTAAAACTAAGCTTTCAGTCATGACAGAACATAACAGAATAACAGAATTATATTGGAGCTCATCAAATTAGATTGTCACATAAATTGGAATGGCCCAGTCTGTATAATACTCTAATTCTTGTATCTGTGAACTGAGAATATCTCCTTTCTATGAGTGCTGTAAGAAGGTTAAAGAACATGACTTACAAAAACAGGGTAGAAAAATAAGTGCTTAATAAACATTGAGTGAAATAAAATACATTTTGAGCAAAATATTTTTACATACACGATAGCTTTAAAATCTATATTGGACAGAAATTTCCTAAATACCTACTCTGTTAATTTGGTGCTAGATATCATTAACCTAATGCTTGCGGACGAAGAAGATATAGTTCAGAGCAGTTAAGTAACTTTTCCAATGACATCCAGCTAGCGAATGAAGAAACTGGAAGACAAAGCAAGCCATGTAAGTAACTGTTTCATCAATTTATCGCTGTAAACTCCTAGATTGCAGAGTTCCTGTAGTTCTCTTTTGACATAGTGTGATGATTACTTTTAGATGTCAGTTTGACTGAATTAAGGAATACATAGAGAACTGGTAAAGCATTACTCCTGGGTGTGTCTGTGAAGGTGTTTCCAGAGGACATTGGTGTGAGTCAGTGGACTGAGTGGGGAAGATCCACCCTCAATGTGAGTGGACACCATCCAATCAGCTGGGTCACAGATAGAACAAAACAGGAGAGAAAAGGATTTCCTCTCTGTCTTCTGGAGCTGGATCACTCTCCACCTTCTACCCTTTTCCATCAGAACTCCAGGCTTTCTGGCCTTGGGACTCCAGGACTTGCACCAGTGGTCCGCCAGGTTCTCAGGCCTTCTGCCTTGGAATGATAATGACACTATCAGCTTCCTTGGCTCTGAAGCCTCTGAGTTGTACTGACCAACACTACCGGCAAACCAGGGTCTCCAGCTTGCAGATGGCCTGTTGTGGGACTTCTCAACCTCTACAATCACATGAGCCAATTCCCCTAATAGATCTCTTTGTGTGTGTGTGTGTGTGTGTGTGTGTGTGTGTGTGTGTGTGTGTGTAGGTATGTATGTATGTATGTATGTATCTATCTATCTATCATCTATCTATAGATCTATCTCCTATTGGTTCTTTGTAGTACTCTGACTAATACAAATAGAAAACAACACAAGCAATAGAAAAGAAAGAGCAGGCCAACTAGGTATTTAAACATAAAGTTACCAATCACTGATAACAAGTGAAAAGATTATGAAAGTGAAGTATTTAATATTTGACAGGTCTAAAGACATCAGAAGGCCACAAAACCTGAACTTTCACGGGACTAAGAACTGAATTAAACCAAATCACGTGAATTTTAATAAAAACAAAAACTAAACATGTTTCAACATTAGTAAGGCCATCTCAACTGGAAATTAAGTCTAATGTTGGTCAGCTTTTAAAATAGAATGGAATAGGACCATGAAGTTACTCTTCAAATAACATATAAACAAATTCTCTGATTTAGGTTAGTTATGTTTCTGGATTTAGCAAGCCGATCTTAATTTACCATCATAAGAAATCACAAAAATAATATTAGTAAAAATACTGTACAGATATATGGTGAAATGCAGTTTAGAAATATAGTGTGAAGGAAAATGACATGTGAGATAGCGGGATTAGACAAAAAGGACAAGTGTTCTTTACTCAGAAGTCCTAGCTCTGCCATCTGCATGGCTTGAGTCCCTGTTCAACTGAAAACTGGCCAGACTCAGTTTCCAGCCACGCTTTCCTAATAAAATATAAATAATATACACTTTCATGAGCTAATGAAGATGAAAATACTTTTGAAACACCAGGGTGGTGCTTTTTGCCACATTTAATGGATCTAAATAACTTTTTTAAAACAACTTATTTAAGGGGGATATAAAATAAATGCCAGCAATAAATTTAGGACATAGAATCACATATTCTTCCTTCAAATAATCAATTACTTTCAAGTTATTTTCTTATTGGTTTTATTATTATTGTTCTATTGTCTGTTTTCTTCCAATCACAGATATCAAATATGTATTTCTTTGTGGAAGCCAGCAGGTGGCTCTCTGGTGTACTTCTGCCACTTTTTCAAAAAAAAAAAGAGAGAGAGAGAAAGAAAACTCTCCTAATTCAATGTGAAAATTCATAGTAATCCCAAAAAGGGATACCTTGAAAATTCATATAAAACCATTATTAACACCATATCACTACCCTCCCTTAGTGTACTAACTTCAACACTGAAAAAAACATTAGTAGTTTAATTTCTGTTCAAAATCACAAGTCAACAAGTTAGAATGGATTTCTCACCATCCTGACAGCCTCACACAGGGACGTAATTTTTGTCTTCCTTCTCCCCATAGTAAGCAGCATCCATTAGAACAAGCAAATTCAACCAAGAAGACAAATGTGAAAACATTAAAGGGGCCCAAAATGGCAGTTTGTGTTTCTGGAGGATCAGTATTAACATATTAAATGACACATAAAGTTAGTATTGATTTATTTCAACTCATAATTATCCTTATAACATTTATTTCATGAATCCAAAAAAACCTTGAGCCAAACTCTGCTGAAGTCATTGTAATGTACTAGCACATTAAACAAAACTTCTGATCTGAAATAATGGATTAACGTGTGGCTTCTGATATGTAATTATTATCCTCAGGTTTTATAGGTATTTCATGCCATGTTTACTACTCAGCTGAATACATTATACTCAGAATCAAATTTGTGGTTTACAAAATATTACTCTAGAAGAATAGTTTATGATAATGCATCATGTATCTCTTAATTTGAATCACAAACTGCCATTCAGGTAAAAGTTGTTTAAAATACCTTTATGCATCTAGCTTTTTAAACATAACCAGATAAAATAGGTTATCTCCAGCCACACATTCGTTCTTGCCAAAGAAACTGTGAGTTTACTGTAAATGTGGTTTATTAAGAATTAAATCTCACAATTTGGAGTGTTACTCAAGGCTGGTAACTTGAATTAATTAATTACTTATCATGGCTTTAAAGTTAATTCTTACTTGAGGCTCCATAATCATCCATATTTTAACATCAAAAGCTAGGTGGTAAAAATTAGAAATAATTTTATAAAACCCTCACAGTAACCCAGATTTGAAATGGAGCAGGTTGTTTGTGTGTTACTCTGTAAAGGAAGAAAATTACCCGTCCTGGATATTAAGATACAGTCCCTCTAAGGAAAAAAAAGAAAAAGAAAAGGAAAAGGAAAGGAAAATACTCAAAGACTTGGGCTTCTCATCTACTAGTGAAAGCCGCAGTGTTACAGTTACGATAACCTGGTTTTTTCAAGATCTATTAATGAGTTACTAAGTCGGGATGCCAGGTTCCCTCCCATTTACCAGCTCCTTTGCTCAGAACTGTTGGGCAATCTTTATACACCATACTATTACCCATTACTTTCTTCTTATCAAGGCATCTAAGAATTACATTTATGAGAATGAATATCTGTAAACCCAGCCTTAATCACAGGCCGAAGCCTTATTCCCACTTCTATTCTCCGTGATAAAACAGAACAAATTTAAGAGCAAATTGACTCTCCCGTGCTTCAGTGAAAATACGTAAGATTGTTAGGTTGATTCAGGTGAGACTGGATTTATGTGGGTCAAATTTGTGTGACCCAAGGAACAGAAGATTGAAATCTATAACCGGATTTCTCCTCATCCTGCTCCAGCACGTGCGCGCGCACACACACATATAATCCTCCTTCTCTTCTGGAATTTTATTATTATTATTATTTTGTCTTGAGGGATTTCTGCTACCATCTCAATTGTAGTTGTCCTGTGTTAATCCCCTTAAAATCTAAAATGCAA
>NW_007728243.1:31435-34475 GCF_000696425.1 Galeopterus variegatus
AAGTGACCTCAAAATGCAGTGTGAAAAAGGGAGAGTATCTGTGCCTGACAGTCTGCACAAAATTCCTTGCACTATTCCACTCTTCCCCATTATGCACCATTCTTCACATGGAGGTAGAAGCTATAAAATCCAGTGTCAGTCTGTCCCCTACCTCCTGCTGTTGGTGGTCGATCTGCTGCCTTCCAGCTGTGCTAAATCATTCAGTTCCTCTCCAAGCAACACCTCTCATTGATCACTCCAGAGGGGTTGCTTCTGAAAATGTTGATTCAACTCTGTGGGGAATACGGGGGCTGGGTGCATCTGGAGTGAGGAATGGCAGAGACTCCTGAAACCAATACACCTCCCAGTTTTCATTGGCCCAAAAAGAAATCACACCCGCTCCTCCATCCCCTGTGCCTTTTAGGCAAACTTCTGCCAAGCTGGCAAGTGATTCCAACTTGAAGTAAAGAGAAGGAAATAGAAAACCAGTTGAATGGCATTGCATGAAACACCTGTTTGTTTCTGCCCTCGTGCTATTTGCATATTCCCAAGAGAATCTGAAACCCAGCTGCCTTCAGAGTTGTCATGCTCTGCTTGGATTCTAAACCTGGAGAATTGAGATTAATGAAAAGTACTTTCACCACTAAAAATACCTTTCCCAAAGCAGTAATTTCCCAACTCACAACTGTTTCGAATAGCATCATTTAACAATGTTTATAAGTCATAAAACATGCATTGAGCTGATGTATGAGTTTGTATCTTTGGAGGAACTAGAATTGCAAACAAACAAAAAAAAAATGCAGGGAGAGAGAAAAAAAAAACGTGGTAACAGATGTGTTCACTACTAAATAGAACACACAAACATGTGCTGCAAAATAAAAGAACCATTTGGCAACATAAAATATCTTGGCATCTGTGTTAGATTTGTAACCACAGTAAAATATTGATATGGACCATAAAATTCAACTTCTGTATTCCTGTGCTTCTGGGTGACTCTGCCTTGAAAGACTTTTTGTACTGCGGAATTGTTCTTGTTCATCAGAGACATTTTATAACAAAGCTGCTTTATGACATTGCATGATTGGCTTGTTTTCAGAAAGTAGATGCAAAGAAATGGAAACATCCATTAATCCCAAAGTTAGGCATAAATTTGACATCTTAAATGAACAGAAAGGAAACAACACAGCTTGGACTCATTGACAGAAATGTATACTTAGGAAAACGTGTCCAGATAAAAGGTCATTGAATCCTGAAGCTGAGTTTTAACATTAATGCTATATTTTGGGAATAAAACATGCAATTGGCTATTTTCAGAAGAACTGACTTGATAAAAGGTTATATAATTATATGAAACTATTATATATAGTATAATATTTATATATTTATATATAATAGGTAATGTATATTAATATATAAAATATAGAGTTACATAATATATAGCATCTAATAAATAAATAATTATTATATCAATGTATAATCATCTAAATAGTACAATATATAACATTTTAATAAAATATTATTCATTATACTATATATTCATATATTTTAAAAATTATATAACTGTGATATTGAGGTATAATAAAAAAATAAATATTTGTACGTGGCCCCTTGTTCCTGGTATACGGTTCCTAAAATCCTTGGAATCTCTGGATTGATGTGTCTTCTGTATGCTAATGAGATGACTAATGACTGACGATCCCTAGCTGGATTCTGTTACGGGCTGGTTACCAGGAACACCAAAGCATGACTAGAAAGAGCACTGGCACTGTCAGCCTCACCCTTCATCCTCCAAGGAGGGAAGAGCGATTGAAGGTTGAGTTGGTCACCAGTGGTCAATGATTTGATCAATCATGTCTACGTAATGAAGCCTCCATAAAAAGTGCTTGGAGAGCTTTCAGATTTTTGAATGTGTGGATCAACCACACATTCTGAAAGTGCTTGGAGAGCTTTCAGATTTTTGAATGTGTGGATCAACCTAGAGAGGAAGGTGCCTGGAGAGGGTATGGAAGCTCTTAGCCCCTTTTCCCATACCTTGCCCTATGCGCCTCTTTCATATGTCTGTTGATTTGTATCTTTTGTAATATTCTTTATAATAAACTCGTAAATGTAAGTAACTTCCCTTCAGTTCTGTGAGCTGTCCTAGCAAATCAATCAAACCCAAGGAGGGGATCGTGGAAACCTCAATTTCTAGTGGTTAGTCAGAAGCAAAAGTAACAGCCTGGAGCTTTCTATTGGCATCTGGAATGGGGAACAGTCTTTTGGGACTGAACCCTCGACCTGTGGGATCTGACACTACTTCCAGGTATATAGTGCCAGAATTGACTTAAATTATAGGATACTCAGTTTCTGTTCACTGGAGAATTGCTTTGTGTGAGGAAAAAAACCCCTCGCACATCAGGTCTCACAAATTGTTGTGTCGAGTGGTATGTGAGAGTAGAGAGCAGAAGGAAAAAGTGATTTGTTTTTCCCTCAGCAATCATTATAATATATAAAAAATATATATATTATGTATGCGGAAAACATACGTAGTTCATGAAGATGAAATATGAGGGTACTTCCAAAAGTTCATGAAAATATCTGTATTATCTTTTAATTCTATTTTTACATGTACTTTTTCAAGGACCCTTGTAGTATACAAATATAAACAACTTTTTAGACGAAGCCTCCATTCCACTCATGAATGTAACTACTGCTTTAAAGTCCTTTAACTTTTTCTTCTGGTAGCTACTTCTATATTTTTAAAATGTATTTATGGTCTTATTTTTCATCATATCAATTTCAGACAGTATTAGCTTCCTAATATCAAAGATGGACATTTAGCGTTCTTACATAAACCCTCCATGGTAACTATATTACAATTACAAGTTAAATAATGAGTTACAGTTACTTTATACAGAGCATTGTTCATACAGTAGTAGGAAAATAATCAATAGTATACTGGTTTGCTCAGAATGCACAAATAGTCACCTCTTTCTAAATTTGAAATTTGATTTGCGCCTGTCAGTAATTCATCCCAAACTTCAGCAGGTATGTAAATGTACAAGAAAAAAATTATCCTATA